>NC_036845.1:3381835-3413510 GCF_002910315.2 Salvelinus sp. IW2-2015
AGAACGCAAGGTAACGTCATCATTGGGCAACGGTGCGCGAGAAATACCGCTGACATGACAGACATCATTCTAACCCTGTGGGACTGCAGTGGCCTGTACTGGCCTGGCGTGTTCATCCTGGTTACACCAACCACCTGGGTGTTCTTCGGTCTCATCTGGTGGCTCATCGCCTACATCGGGAGACCTGGACCAACCGACGATGAACTGGAGTCCCTGCGTCAACAACCTCAACGGCTTCGTCTCCGCCTTTCTCTTCTCCATCGAGACGGAGACCACCATTGGCTACGGCTTACCGGGTCATCACTGATAATGCCACAGAGGGAATTCTCCCTGCTTTTAGTGCCAGGATCGCCTGGGCTCGCATCGGTCGAATGCCTTCATGGTGGGATGCATGTTCGTCAAGATCCCCCAGCCAAGAAGCGAGCGAAGACGCTCATGTTCTCCCACAATAGCGGTGATTCTGTGAGGACAGCAGCTGTGTCTGATGTTCAGGGCGGGAGACCTGAGGACTCACACATCGTGGGCCTCCATCCGAGCCAAGCTGATCGCTCCAAGGCAGACCAAGGAAGGGGAGTTTATCCCTCTCAATCAGACGGATATCAATGTGGGCTTCGATACGGGGGACGACAGGCTCTTCCTGGTGTCGCCACTCATCAATCTGTCACGAGTTCAACGAGGGCAGTCCCTTCTGGAGATCTCACAGGAACAGCTGGAGAGAGAGGAGTTTGAGGTAGTGGTCATCCTGGAGGGCATGGTGGAAGCCACAGGTGGGTTCTTCTAATTTAAGGTTTGGACCGGGGGAGAGTAAGCTGATCCTAGATCTGTGCCGACAAACTTCTACCTGGAGAGATTTTTATTGTAATCATAATGATGTAGAAAAGGATTATTAAAATAACATTAATAACACTATAATTACAGGTACTTTAACGTATAATATGAGAATCTAATGCAGGTTTGTGTGACATTGTTTAGAAGCATTCATTCACTTGGTGGGATAAAGAGGATGCAGTCGTCAGGAATCACTCGAGACTTGCAGGGTATCACCAATTAACGTTGGCTCTGAATGCACTTGACAAGGACTGCAATTACATTGGCCTAAATGGCCACAGCATTGTCCTGTACGCTAATATACTCTATTAGGGTCTTCTGGCTGCTGTGAGAAGCGGAAGGGACTCCACGGAAGCCCGTCTGTGTGTTTGTGGGAGAATCCCAGACCTGTCAATAGCATAGCCTCTGGGAAATTAAACGAGTAGAAGACGTTGAGGGAATTCTGGTCGGAATGGTGATTGAATTGGGTGGTTCCAGCAATTTTGTGCCTTTTGTGAAGTGTAACTTGGACAAAATAAATGTTTGATTTCACCCACATAAAGAGCACATGTTCAACTTAATAAAAAACTGGTTTTCCCATTTCAAGAGGATAAAAAAAAATATATATAGTAAGTGCCTATTAAGTGACAAATAAAGTAACAGGGTTTAACGTAACAGGGTCGTCAATTTCTTCTTAAATCAACCATAAATCCCCTTGTGACAGGGGGAATGGAAGCTTGTTGTGTGCAACAGGGAGTGGCAATTGAATGCAAGCTTGCCCCAAAAAAGTATTTGTTAAAACGTTTCTAGCCTGTCTACGGTTGACGTGTTATGTTCGACCCTTTCAGTTTTCCACCACAAAACACCAGAAAATGGCCAAAAAGATTAGCACCAGCTCACCTGCTTTTACTCTAGGATTTGACTATTAGATGTTCAATGTTTCTGTTAAAAAGGAATCATTTCACCATATTAAAACGAGAGTTCAGTTCACTTAACAGGGTTGACCTTAAAAAGAGGAACACTAGTCACATGAAATAAATAATAATCTTCAGATATGACTTTGTCAAAGCAACAAAATAACTAAGTCTTTACAATGATGGTGAAACTTGGAGACATTTTGGGGTTAAGTGGGTTGAAATCTTCCTAGAAGTGACATAGGGTTGACAGAGGGACATGTCAAAATGCTGGATTTTGGCACTTTAGCAAGCCTTTAGTCATATTAAAATTCTCATTTATTGAATTTTCCATATGGTCTATATTAAAGGGCACTTCATTTAATATAACAGACTTTTAAAATTAAATATTGGTGCACAATTTCTACTTAAAATATCAAAGGGACACAAAAGGCACTCTTTTCATGGAATGACACAATTCCCTTTCCCACCCTATCCCTCCCACTGGCAAGGATTATCGTCCAGGAGTGGGCGGTGGCAGTGAACTGAACCACTGCTCAAAGACACACTGCGGGTGATTTACCCTTTGTTTTCTTCATGAGGATGCAGACCGGGTGGGTGTTATTGCTTCAGATTTGTTTTTGATATTCTACTCAATATATAGACTTTGGTTTAACGGAGGGAGAACGTTTGATCCATCGCACAGCAAGGGCTGTTTTTTCCTCAGTATCCCATGTCAATATTGACAGTTTAGTCAAGGGACAAACTAAAAGATAATGCTTTATTGAATTTTTAAAAGCTATCGACAACAGTTTGTTGTTTTGCTCTTTTCCCTCAGGGATCAAACCCAATCAGGCTTTGAAGTGGGATTTGCCTGAAGTAGGAAAGAGTTTACTGGTTTGCTGTTAATCCCTCAGGTGCTTAAAGAATGGGAGCTTCTGCAACTTAGATGCAGGGAGTCAGGAAGCAAGTGCAGTTGGTGAGTTTAATAAGGAAGAACATGACGATATTCAAAACAAGAGTAGCGTACTGGGAATGAAAACCAAAACCAAGACTGCCTGAAGACTGAGGCTACTGAGGGCTAAATAAAAGGGAAGTAATCAAGGTACTGATGAAGTCCAGGTGCACATAATGATGGGGAGCAGGTGTGTGTAATGATGGTTGCCATGTGTGATGCTTCATGAAAATACATAGGCTAATTGGTATGTTGATTGTATATTAAAAATCATCATCAGGTACAGTATGTAGGTATCCCACTGTATACATGATACCATTGATACAATTGGCAGTATTTTTGATTCATTCAGCGTGCAGTTAACATTCTAAGAATTACAGCAAAATCATTATAATGTGATACATTTGCTGCAAGTGAAATGCAAATTAAGTTATATACATATACATTATGGCCGCTGAAAAAAAGAACTGTTGATACATTACAAGGTTGTGAATCCTCCAACCCGCAACCCCTTACTTCTCTTAATATCAGTGTGTGTGTGTGTGTGTGTACATTGGTCTGTCTGCCTTGATATACCCCTGGTGCTGGCTGTGCATGGTCTGTCGGTTTGTTTCAGCATTCCTGTGGATAATATGTACTGTAATTGATGTGGCTCTTCACGGTTTACTTGAGCAGAGGATGAAAATACTCACAAGCTATTTATAGGCAATCCACGTATAAATATTCAGAAAGGTGTGTGTGTGTGTGTGTGTGTGTGTTTATCTGTGTGTGTTTCTGCATCTGTGTATTTGATGTGTGTACACGTGTGTGATTGAAAGAGAAGATGCACATCTCTGTATTAGAACCACTCGTCAGCCTATTTCCTTTTCCCCGGTGAGTTCCTGTCTCTCTCTCTTGTCTCAGTTGTTTTAGTACAACCCTGGAAACCCTGCTAAAATGTTTGCTCAATGAAAGGAGTACAGCTCATTTAAAGTCAGGAAGACAAAGCATAGTGAATCTTAATTAGATCCTCAAATCACACCGACGCAGCTTGAATCCAGGTCTTAATATAGTTCCATGACAAGGGCTTTTTTTTACATTTAGATTATACCCAATCACACAGTCGTTTCAAGTTCCTATCCTCTATTTCATGTCAGTAATGTCTGTCTCCCTCCCCCTTTCTCTCTCCAGGAATGACATGCCAGGCGCGCAGCTCCTACCTAGACTCAGAGGTCATGTGGGGGGAGCGCTTCACCCCTGTGCTCTCCCTAGAGGAGGGCTTCTACGAGGTGGACTATGAATCCTTTCACCACACCTACCCTACCCCGACCCCCACCTGCTCTGCCCAAGAGCTGGCAAAGAAGGGAGAAGCCATCCCCTTACCTCCCCAGTCCCCACCTCCAGTCCTGGAGCTACCCCCACCACGTCCAGAGAAGGAGGAAGACAGAGGGGAGGAAGAGGTTGGGGCGGAGGAGCTAGGGGATGGAGAGGGGGATAACGTTAGCAATGGAGATGCCAACAGGATGGATGATGGGCATGAATGAGTGTGCATTGGTGAAAACACAAACCATGTCATCCGATGATGCTGCTCACTGGTTTAAAACAAGTTCATACATGGAAACGAGGCTACAAGAGGTAAGATTTCAAAATCACAACATCATGAAGATAGGCAAGAAGTACTTGTGCAATTGACTCAATGTCTCAAATGGCTTTGATATCAAACTTCATCAACTGATGAGTGTCAAACATAAACTATGATATACTATAGTTTTTGACTACTATTAGAGGGACCAAAGGTAAGTCTTCACGCGGACTCATAATTTTTTTATTACAGCATTTAGTGCCAATATTCTGATCTAAAACAACTTGGATAACTGGGTGAATATGATTTTAAAAGTTTCAAATAATGGTATGTAAATTATTGAATACTTTGTACTAGACTAGAGCAATGTGTGTAAGAATGAATGTGAAAGAGGATGAATTAAAGGAGGCCTGGCCAAATGCCCATCCATTTCAAGTATTTTGATACACAGGTTTTGCTTACATGTGTTCATTTTCGTGAATGAATATTGACCTTGTATTCAAATCTTAAATCACTAAGTTTGAAAGGCCTTTACCTTTGAATTAATTGTTTAAAGTTATGGTTTGGATTTCTTGCACCATTTTGTTGGCTTCACAAATGATCCTGTTCAAGGCATTTTGGAAGGGTTTGCTATTAGTGGGCGTTGGCAACCACCTAATAAATAATTGAGCGCTTATCATGGAAATTGAAATGATTGAAGCCTTTTTTGTATATTTCTGCATTTTACATTCACGCCACAGTGACCACACAGATAGGTTTTTAGAGGTTGATCATTCACTCTGAAGTTGTGCCATATTGAGTCTTACCTTGGTGAAGATTTCCCTCTACTGGCTGTAGAACGTCATGACAAGAGCAACCTGGTCCTCTTGGGTCTCTCTCCAACTCCTTCCAAGCTTGATCAAGTAAGAAAAAGATGAGGGGAAGGAATAATCAGTCCAATTTTGTTATGCAGTCATATATAAGTCAGTCATTAATCATCGGACAAGGCGTAAAACCTCCAAACACAAGCAAATTGTGACATTGGCAAGTATGGTGAAAGGTGTGTTTATCATAATGAAGCAGCAGGGGTCCCTAAAAAACTGCACCCATTCTAATTGTAAACAAGGAATACTGCACTGCCACTGAAATCAAACTCAAAATGACATAATACCGTCAAATCACATAGAAAACAAATTATACGTAAATCAAATCATACACAATCAAAGTCCTACATGTGATCGCTAAGGTGACAGGCATACTACATGTTATACAAATTGTTGTCATGTAGTCCAGGGCAGAGATAGCTCTACAGCTGGAGATCGAATGGGAATACTGAAACAATGTTGCAAATGTCGAAGAGACAGACAGCAAGGTTTATACAAGTCTCTGATGTTGAAAACTAAATGTTAGTCTAAAAGAAATGTGAGATAATGTCTAGATGCTTTTTATAGTGGAGATCAAGTTTATAAATTGACTGGCTGGGATGATGAGACAGTGGATTGCGTAGTCAGATGAAACAGAGTAAATATCCATTTTAACGTCATAGATTTAGCTAGTGGTCATTTGTGGAATAGACACCGGCTGGAATGAGGTTTTAACCAATCAGCATTCAGGATTAGTCCCACCCATTGTATAACCTTTATTATAAACTGAGTGGTTCGATCCCTGAATGCTGATTGTCTAACAGCCATGGTATACCATGGGTATGACAAAACATTTATTTTTACTGTTCTAATATATACCTCATTATACCACACCCCCTCGTAATCATTGCATGCAATATGCATTTGGAAACCTCAGAAACCTCAGCTATACTTTCATAGCACACCAAAATAGTTTTCAGGGGTTGGATTAGCGCAGTATTCTGCCTTTGTTCAGCAAGAATATCTTGCTAAAATGCATCTTATTGTAATTTCTGCATGGCCTCAGACAAATATTGTGCTTGACTTGCATTTCTCCAGTCGGATGAGAATTCACCAACGTGTACCTCTGGTATTTTTCTCAGCGTAGCCTACTTTTCTCTGGTAAAATGCAAGATTAACTTCAAACAAAACATTAGGAAATGTAACTGGCTACATTATTTATATGGTAAACATTGGAAATATAATGGCCATGAATTGTTTTAAAAGACCTTGCCTTTTAATTGTAAGCTCATTTACTTGTGTGGGTGCTAGCCAAATAGCATTGCACTGCTGTTGTCAGCTGATGAAAATGAAGCTATTTTCTGCCAAATGTGTTGCACTAATGTATTTTCTGTGAAGGAAAACTAGCTGCATACCCCTGATCACTCTATGATCAAGTGAAATGGTTTAAAATGCAGATTTATTGATGGTCTGCGTTTTGAAAATGCAGATTTCTGAACTCTAACATGACTCCTGGGAGTCAGGAAGCAGGTGCAGATGGTGAGTTTAATAATAATGAACATGGAGAGTTACAAAACAAAAGCAGCGTCGAGACACCAATACTGCCTGATGACTGAGATTGGTGAGGGCTATATGAAGGGAGAGTAATCAGGGTGGCGATGAAGTCCAGGTGTGCTTAACGATGGGGAGCAGGTGTGCGCAACGTGGGTTGCCAGGACCGGTGGTTAGTAGACTGGCGACATCGAGCGCCGGAGGGAGTAGGAGTGACGGTAGTAACCCCCCCCCCCCCCGACGTGCGGCCCCTGCCGCAAGACGACACCGGCCAGGAGGACGGCCCCAAGGGCAAGTAGCGGGCCGAACGACGGCAATGGAAATCCAGGATGACGTTGGGATGTCCGCCACTGGGACCCAAGAGCGCTCCTCAGGACTGTACCGCTCCCACCCCCCCAACATTGGGAGTCATGGAGAGACATAACAGCATAAGTGGGGGTCCTCGAAGTCCAGGGCAGGGGTGTCGCGGGGGACAGCATCAGCCAGGGGGCCAGGAACCACCAGCCTGAAGAGTGAAACAAGGGTGAGATCCGGTAGTTGGTGGGGAGTTCTAAACAATAGGTTACCCCCATTGACCCTCCGGAGGACCTTGAAGGGCCCCACAAGCCAGGGGCTCAGCTTCCACCAGGATGGAACACGGGAGCCTCACTGCGGTGGTGCACCGCCTGATCCTACTGACGGCGGAACCACGCTTTAATTACAGGGGCCTCTTCTGGCTCGGAGTCCAAGGAGCCAGGGCCGGCTGATATCCCAGGATGCACTGGATGATTGTCAGCCTGGTGGTGGAGTGACGAAGTGAGTTCTGGGCAGGGAAGGAACTCGGTCCCACTCCCCCTGCCGGTCCTGGCAGTGACTCCTTAGGAACCTTCCCAGCTCCTGGTTGGTCCTCTCCACCTGCCCATTAGACTGAGGCCGTTACCCAGATGTGGGGCTGACCGTGGCCCCCAGGTCCTCCATAAAGGTTTTCCAGACCGGTGACGTGAATTGGGGACCATGGTCAGAATTGATGTCCTCCAGAAGGCCATAGTGCCAGAAGACCTGCTGGAATAGTGCTTCAGCGACCTGGAGAGCGGTCGGTAGACCAGAGATGGACATTAAAGTCTGTGGACATAAAGTTTATGGACAGATGTGATCAAGGCCGCTGAGACACGGGAAGGGGAAGTAGTTTACCTGCTGGAGCATGCCGGGAGATCTGGATTGAGTACATACCGAACATGAGTTGACACAGTGGGCGACGTCCTGCACCAAGTGGGCCGCCAGTATTTATCGGAGAGGGATTGGATGGTGCGGGGGATACCTGGGTGTCCAGCGGCGAGGGATGTGTTCCCAGGTCAACAGCCAATCTCTCACCCCGTGGGGATGTAGATGCGCTCTGGAGGGCAGGTGGCAGGAGTGGATTCTCTCTCCAGAGCCAGGCGGATGTCCACATCTACGTTCCAAAACACCGGGCCAACAATATTAGAGGACGGCTTGATGGGCTGGAGGAGACTCGCATGACCCTCCAACGACGTGAAACCAAAGGGTGCGGGAAAGCAGGTCCTCCAGCATCCTGGTCCCCAGGCGGTGATTCTCATCCTTGACCAGGAGATGATGGGGTTATGGAGTTGGAGCCACGGGAGGCCTAGGATGACTGTGTACAGGTGCGGTGTTGAAGGGAAGGCTTTCCTGGTGCTTGAGTCCCATAGTGAGGGTGAGTGGTGCTGTGACATGAGTAATTGTGCCGGATCACAATGGTCACATATCCAGGGCTTGGACAGGAAAAGGACAGGAGAGCGGGTATGAGGTTAAGTTCAGGGAGGAGGCGAATGCCTGGTCGATAAAGTTCCGTGGCACTGGAGTCCACTAAAGCTGTAGAGACAACACTTAAGGGACTGCCAGTGAAACGGGAACCAGAAAGGGTTTGGAGGAAAACGATGATAATGGAATACTCACGTCTACCCTGGGAGATGAAAGGTCACGGGGCCACCCCTCTGCTCTAATGGACCCTGGGTTAGGATGCGTCGGACACCACTGAAGCTGGTGCCCCTCCTGGCCGCAATAGGGACAGAGCCCCAGCTGTCTCCAGTGACTCCGCTCTGACGCGGAGAGGTGTGGCCCCTACCTCCATGGGTTCAGGCTCTGCCTATGGACAGCCAAAGGAGGGAGGTGAGTGGCGAGGTGGGCACTCCCAAAGAAGGTTATCCAGACGGATGGCCATCGAGAAGAGAGCGTCCAAGGATATGTTGTCATTCCGACATTCCAACTCGGTCTGGACCTCTTTGCGCAGTCCACTGAGGAATAGAGTGCGGAGCGCCAGCTCATTCCAGCCGCTGGAGGCTGCCACAGTCCGAAAGGTGAAGGCGTACTCCGCAGCAGTCTGGACAACCTGATGGAGTTGGAAAAGCCCTCCCTCTTTGCCCTCTGGAGGATGGTCGAAGACTGCACTGAACAGAGCCATGAATCTCTCATAGGAACCCAGCTCCTCCTCTCCTCTCTCCCAGATGGCCGTAGCCCACTCCAATGCCTGTCCGGTCAGCAGGGAAATGACCGTGGCAACCTTGGACATCTCGGTGGTGGGGGCTCCCGTCTGATAGGCAAAATAGAGGGAGCACTGGAGTAGGAAGCCACGGCATTTCGATGGAGTGCCGTCATACTTCTCCGGAAGAGACAGTCACGATGCGCTGGGCGGATGGCTGGGTAGGCTGGGGGACTGGCTCAGTGTGACGACCCATGGTAGGAGGCCCTCTGTCAAAGGTATGGAGAACCTTGCTGGTGTTGTCCAGGCGGTGGACAACGAGGAGGACCTCCTTCATGGTTGTACCCAGTAGAGCCAGCTGGTCGTGGTATTGGTGGAGTAGATGACCCTGTTCCTCGACCGTCTGGAAGATAGTGTAATCATCTGCTGCTTCCATAATTTCTGAGGCAGTATTCTGTACAAAAGACGCAGGGAGTCAGGAAGCAGGTGCAGATGGGGAGTTTTATAATAATGAACATGGAGAGTTACAAAACAAAAGAAATGTTGAGACATGAAAACAGAACCAATACTGCCTGATGACTGGTGGTGAGGGCTATATGAAGCGAGAGTAATCAGGGTGGTGATGAAGTCCAGGTGTGCTTAATGATGGGGAGCAGGTGTGCGCAATGAGGATTGACAGGTGTGCGCTATGTGGGTTGCCAGGACCAGTGGTTAGTAGACAGGCGACGTCGAGCGCCTGAGGGGGGAGCAGGAGCAGGAGTAGGTGTGACAGACTGTCTGCTGTTTTAACACAGAATCCCACAGAGGTATTTTGCATTGCACATTGACCTGAACTGCAAATGGAAACTTGGGAGGGAACAAAAAAACCTTGGCTTGAAGCTGTGCTACACAAAAAGCCTTGGTGGAAATCTGTGATGAAATATCTAACAGTAGCCAGTGTATCTTTTGCAGTCTATTTGTAACGTTTTTTGATAATTAAGTTGAGTGTTCAAGGTTTCCAAAACCGTATCAGAATCAAGGATCAGTTGTTTTTAGGTAGAGCGTTTCACGCTTTGATCAGTTCCCCTCAGCAAAATCAAAATAAAGATTCAATAACTCTAATGTATTGTAGTATTGTAGAAGGGTAAAGCCGAGGATAGGCTCCTTCACACAGAGCTAAATCAGAAGCCAGTGGCCTACGTGTAGTGTCTAAAAATGCATATAATCTTAAAGAAAAAATTAAGTTGGATCGCTAGAATTGACACTAAATGCAAATGAATATCCATGGAGAACAACTTTTCGATATCTTGTATGTCGTCACCATAGTCCCTATGGCAGGGGTCACCAACTACATTCAGCCGCGGGATGATTTTTTCTTGAGTGGATGGTCGGGGGGCTGGAACATTATTATAAATCATTTGTACACCGCAAATTGACCACACGAAGCTCAAACAATTATAGTATTTGACAAAAACATAATCATTTAAAATCTTGATTACTTCTTCTTATTCTTTGGTATCATGGAGTTTGCACATTGTGTTTGTGCATGCTGCCGCCTACTGTGTGGTAGTGTGTGTTCAATCCCGTTACATTTTGTGATACAAAAATGTAAAAGGGGAGGGAAAAGGAAAGAATTGCACCACCAACTAATCCTCCGCCTACAGTCTATACCACTATTTCATAAATACATACAAATCACCACCCCATTCCACTACTTTGACCCTAACTGATCCTACACCAGGCCGACGGCCTGGGAGGACGGGACTCTTTCATTCAACACAACTTGTAACTCTTCTGCAGTAAAACATTGTACACCCGAGTACTTCTCCGCAACTGCCACCACAAAAAACAATTATGTGATTTACATTTAATTTCTGAGGTACAACTGATAACCATGGCAATGAATGCTAAGAAGTTAACCTTACTGAAGCACAAATTCTTATCACTCTCTAATGGCCTAGGCCTACTACTCACCCTTGACCCATCATCCTCTACTCTCTTCACTGCCTCAGCATATGACAACATCTGTTCTACTCTGACCCTGGCAATCTTAACCTGTGTCTCTCACAGCAACATGGGCCCCCCCACAATTTACACACAGTTTATTCCACCGATACTACACATTCCTTTGTCCCATGCACTTTTTCTCACTTCTCGGAATCTCCCTCCTACACACTGTTGCAATATGACCATAAGCTTGGCATCTGAAACACCTTAGTGGATTTGGCACAAAAGCTCTCACTGGGTAACTGATATATCCTAACATGACTTTGTCAAGTAAAGACTCTGCTTCAAAACTCAAAAGGACAGACAATGTCTCCTCAGTTTCACCACGCTCGCCACCAGGTCTGCGTCGCACCAAACGGTGGGCGTCACAGGCATAGGGAGTTTTCCATTTCAAAAATCACTGGGGAAGCCCCCCAAAAAAGGAATATTACAACTTATGTGGTGTGATAATTGCATTGTTTGCTCTATAACGAGCTAATTCATATGCCTTTCGACCTCCGATATATTTTATTTTTTTATTTATTTTACCATTATTTTACCAGGTAAGTTGACTGAGAACACATTCTCATTTGCAGCAACGACCTGGGGAATAGTTACAGGGGAGAGGAGGGGGATGAATGAGCCAATTATAAACTGGGGATTATTAGGTGACCATGATGGTTTGAGGGCCAGATTGGGAATTTAGCCAGGACACCGGGGTTAACACCCCTACTCTTACGATAAGTGCCATGGGATCTTTAATGACCTCAGAGAGTCAGGACACCCGTTTAACGTCCCATCCGAAAGACGGCACCCTACACAGGGCAGTGTAGGCCTAAAGGCAGAGACAATAAGACACAGTGGTAGTTCAGGCGTTCAGGCGTTCAGGAACGCCAATGCCATCCTCCTCTCATGTTGACAAAACGGTCTTTCACTCTGTCATGCAGTACATGCTTTCATTTTTTGTTGTCCTAGGCTACCTGGCTAAAATGCTTGCTCGCTAGCCTAACTTTCATTCATGGGCAATGTCAGCTAGTTAACATTAGCCTTTTACATCTAGCTACATATTGAACTTCCATCTCAGGCCAGGGGCACAACAATGTATATATTAATGGTTGGATCAGAATCACCTTTATAATCATTGGCCAATAGGGAGAATTAAGTAAAACCAGTCCAAATCCCTATCTCCTTCCATGGCTAATTTAGGAAAGGGACAATTTTAGGTAGCTAGCTAGCCACCGAAGGACAACAATACAATCAGCTGCAACAATTCAAGTTCTTTCTGTACACTGCATTCGGACAGTATTCAGACCCCTTGACTTTTTCCACATTATGTTGCAGTCTTATTCTGAAATGGATTAAATCATTTTTCCCCCTCATCAATTTACACACAATACCCCATAATAACAAAGCAAAAACAGCTTTTTTGACATTTTTGAAAATGTATAAAAAAAAACAGAAAGATCACATTTACATAAGTATTCAGACCCTTTACTCAGTACTTTGTTGAAGTACCTTTTTGCAGCAATTACAGCCTCAAGTCTTCTTGGGTATGATGCTACAAGCTTGGCACACCTGTATTTGGGGAGCTTCTCCCATTCTTCTCTGCAGTTCCTCTCAAGCTCTGTCAGGTTGGATGGGGCAGCGTTGCTGCACAGCTATTTTCAGGTCTCTCCAGAGATGTTAAATCGGGTTCAAGTCCGGGCTTTGGCTGGGACACTCAAGGACATTCAGAGACAACACTCCTGCGTTGTCTTGGCTGTGTGCTTAGGGTCGTTGTCCTGTTGAAAGGTGAACCTTCTCCCCAGTCTGAGGTCCTGAGCACTCTGGAGCAGGTTTTCAGCAACGATTTGTCTGTATTTTGCTCCGTTCATCTTTCCCTCAATCCTGGCTAGTCTCCCAGTCGCTGCGTCTGAAAAACTTTCCCACAGCATGATGCTGCCACCACCATTCTTCACCGTAGCGATGGTGCCAGGTTTCCTCCAGAAGTGACACTTGGCATTCAGGCCAAAGAGTTCAATTTTGGTTTAATCAGAATCTTGTTTCTCATGGTCTGAGAGTCCTTTAGGTGCCTTTTGGCAAACTCCAAGCGGGCTGTCATGTTCCTTTTACTTAGGAGTGGCTTCCGTCTGGCCACTCTACCATAAAGGCCTGATTGGTGGAGTGCTGCAGAGACGGTTGTTCTTCTGGAAGGTTCTCCCATCTCCACAGAGGAACTCTGGGACTCTGTCAGAGTGACCATCTGGTTCTTGGTCAGCTCCCTGACCAAGGCCCTTCTCCCCCGATTGCTCAGTTTGGCCGTGCGGCCAGCTCTAGGAAGAGTCTTGGTGGTTCCAAACTTCTTCCATTTAAGAATGATGGAGGCCACTGTGTTCTTGGGGACCTACAATGCTGCAGAAAGTTTTTGATACCCCTCCCCAGATCTGTGCCTGGACACAAGCCTCTACGGACAATTTCATCAACCTCATGGCTTGGTTTTTGCTCTGACATGCACTGTCAACTGTGGGACCTTATATAGACAGGTGTGTGCCTTTCCAAATCAATAAAATTTCCCACAGGTGGACTCCAATCAAGTTTTAGAAACATCTCAAGGATGATCAATGGAAACAGGATGTACCTGAGCTCAATTTCGAGTCTCATAGCAAAAAGTCTGAATACTTATGTAAATAAGGTATCTGTTTTTAATTTTTTTATAAATTAGCAAAAATGTCTAAAAACCTGTTTTCGCTTTGTCATTATGGGGTATTGTATGTAGATTGATGAGGAACATTTTTATGTAATCCATTTTTGAACAAGGCTGTAACATAACAAAATGAATTTCACAAAACCACATTTACTGGAAGAACTGTGCAGATGCAAAGTTTGGTAACAGAATATGAGCTTAGAATTTAAAAAATTGTTGCAAAAACTATCCATGGCCATAATATTTCTAATGCTTATCATAGAAAGAATGTAGCCAGCTACATTTCCTAATGTTTTGTTTGAAGTTAATCTAGCATTTTACTGTAGAAAAGAAGGCTACACCGAGAAAAGTATCTTCATACCAGTTAGAGCGTTGTCTGCTGACAGAATGCCCTTTCGTGAATTCTCATCCAAGTGGAGAAGTGCAACTGAAGCAACAAATTAGTCTGATGCTAAGCAAAAATTACAATAAGAAGCATTTTAGATCTGCGTTTATAAAACGCAGCAAGATATTTCTTATGAGTTTTGTATTTTTTTCCAGCGTTAACGCGACCCCTGCATGGTGATGTACAGTGGCTTGCGAAAGTATTCACCCCCATTGGCATTTTTCCTATTTTGTTGCCTTACAACCTGGGAAAAAAATAGATTTTTGGGGGGTTTGTATCATTTGATTTACACAACATGCCTACCACTTTGAAGATGCAAAATAGTTTTTGTTGTGAAACAAACAAGTAATAAGACAAAAAAACGGAAAACTTGAGCGTGCATAACTCTTCACCCCCCCAAAGTCAATACTTTGTAGGGCCACCTTTTGCAGCAATTACAGCTGCAAGTCTCTTGGGGTATGTCTCTATATGCTTGGCACATCTAGCCACTGCGATTTTTGCCCATTCTTCAAGGCAAAACTGCTCCAGCTCCATCAAGTTAGATGGGTTCCGCTGGTGTACAGCAATCTTTAAGTCATATCACAGATTCTCAATTGGATTGAGGTCTGGGCTTTGACTAGGCCATTCCAAGACATTTAAATGTTTCCCATTAAACCACTCGAGTGTTGCTTTAGTTGTATACTTAGGGTCATTGTCCTGCTGGAAGGTGAACCTCCGTCTCAGTCTCAAATCTCTGGAAGACTGAAACAGGTTTCCCTCATGAATTTCCCTGTATTTAGCGCCATCCATCATTCCTTCAATTCTGACCAGTTTCCCAGTCCCTGTCGATTAAAAACATCCCCACAGCATGATGCTGCCACCACCATGCTTCACTGTGGTGTTCTCGGGGTGATGAGAGGTGTTGGGTTTGCGCCAGACATAGCATTTTCCTTGATGGCCAAAAACCTCAATTTTAGTCTCATCTGACCAGAGTCCCTTCTTCCATATGTTTGGGCAGTATCCCACATGCCTTTTGGTGAACACCAAACGTGTTTGCTTATTTTTTTCTTTCACAATGTCTTTTTTCTGGCCACTCTTCTGTAAAGCCCAGCTCTGTGGCGTGTACTGCTTAAAGTGGTCTTATGGACAGATACTCCAATCTTCGCTGTGGAGCTTTGCAGCTCCTTCAGGTTTATTTTTGGTCCCTTTGTTGCCTCTCTGATTAATGCCCTCCTTTCCGTGAATTTTGTTTATATCCACATTATACCATATCAAATACAGACATGTAGCGAATACAATTATATTTTTGACATTTTGTTTTGTATTCATTTTAATGATTCTAAATAGTTTCCCTCTCTTGGCAGGTGCCATATTCTTTCCATTTTTTTTAAATAATGGATTTAATGGTGCTCCGTGGGATGTTCAAAGTTTCTGGTATTTTTTTAGAACCCAACCCTGATCTGTTCTTCTCCACAACTTTGTCCCTGACCTGTTTGGAGAGCTCCTTGGTCTTCATGGTGCCGCTTGCTTGGTGGTGCCGCTTGCTTGGTGATGCCGCTTGCTTGGTGGTGCCCCTTGCTTCTGTGGCCATTCAGAACAGCGGAGATCATGTGACAGATCATGTGACACTTAGATTGCACACAGGTGGACTTTATTTAACTAATTATGTGACTTCAGAAGGTAATTGGTTGCACCAGATCTTATTTAGGGGCTTCATAGCAAAGAATACATATGCATGCACCACTTTTCCATTTTTTTTTAAACAAGTTTATTTAATTTTTTTCACTTCACCAATTTGGACTATTTTGTTTATGTCCATTACATGAAATCCACATAAAAATCTATTTAAATTACAGGTTGTAATGCAACAAAATAGGAAAAACGCCAAGGGGGTTGAATAGCTTTGCAAAGCACTGTATCCTGAATAAATACACAAAAAGGTAGAAATAAGCAATATCCTACTTTTGCATATTATTGTAATGAGCTCCGCCCCTGAACAAGGCCACATATGTTTTGTCCGGACCAGACCAAATCTGAAACAATCATAGATGTCTATGCTTCGCAAGTTTGGACATTACAGTACAGCAAAGTAGAGCACACTAGAGCACAGTAGAGTTTATAGTAGTGTGCTCTACTGTACTGAACTCTACTGTATTTCTAAAAACGTGTTTTCGCTTTGTCATTATGGGGTATTGTGTGAAGATTGATGAGGGAAAAAATTATTTAATCAATTTTAGAATAAGGCTGTAACGTAACCAAATGTGGAAAAAGTCAATAGGTCTGAATACTTTCCGAATGCACTCTATGCTCTCAATGCGATTTGATTGGTGTGACACTAAAATCCAAGCTGGCTTCCCTTGACACTTTTTTTTTTAGGTGCGCCAGGATACATTATTTTATGTTTTCTTACTTTTTTTCCTTGGTTAAATTTTGGGGGAAGCCTGGCTTCCCTTGGCATCCATGAATACATGCCGCTTATATAGTGGGGTCCGAATTTGTATATATATATATTTTAAAAATTATTATTAAACAGTAACGTGCAAAACACAAAAGACAGAAAAGCCAGAGGTACAAAAAAATAAGAATAAGGAAGAGGGATTATTTTTATTTTTTTAATAATACAAATCCACATTATACCAAATAAAATACAGACATGTAGCGAATACAATTATTTTTTAGACATTTTGTTTTGCATTCATTTTAATGATTCTAAATAGTTTTCCAAATCAGATTTAAAACATTTTTAAAGGGCATTTTTCTTAATACATTTTGATTTGTGTATGAAAAATGTTCCTCGTAAAATAAAGAGATTGATGACATACTGGCATTCAATTGTGGAATCAGTGTAGTAAAATAATGTCAAATTTAGATATTTCAATGGTTATATGCATTTTGTTGCCAAGACATAGTTTCACATCAGTACAGAACACCTCACTATGTAAACAATTACAAAATAAGTGTTCAATAGATTCAGTTTTTAGTTCACAAAAACTGCATTCCCTGGTAGCATCAGGTATATATTTAGAAATCAAGCTATTACACAGGTAAAATCTATGGACAATCTTAAAGGAGATCTCCTTTTGAGGGGCGCAGGTAGCCTAGTGGTTTGAGCATTGCGCCAGTAGGTTGCTGGATGGAATCCCCGAGCTGACAAGGTAAAAATCTATCATTCTGCCCCTGAGCAAGGCAGTTAACCCACTGTTCCCCGGGGACGTGGATGTCGATTCAGAGGGGTTGGGTTAAATGCGGAAGACCCATTTCAGTTGAAACCAATTTATGTGGAGTGAGCCAAGCACGGCGCCAGTTTACATCAAACGATGAAGCCCAACAAAATATAGCAGAAGGAATAGAATTCCTGTAGAAAATATCCCTTAATAAACGATTGCTGAATTTCTTATCTAGTAAACCAATGCCATTCACCTGTGTATCACTTACAATAGGAGATGATCCTAAATATGCATTATTCTGAAGTAAAGATTTTATCCCACTTTCCAAATGAAGTTGTACAATAGCTTATCTAAGGTGGATTTGGGAAAAAATATAGGATGAACGAGATAGCCCCTCAGTTTTGGATAAAAGCACCCTCCCTTGAATATTTAAATCCCTCCCTAACCATGAGGATAATTTATTTTGATAGATTCAGTTACAGGATTCAAATTAAGTGTTTCTGATCTGTTTCACCTGTCTTTGTGCTTGTCTCCAACCCCCTCCAGGTGTCACCCATGTTCCCCATTATCCCCAGTGTATTCATACCTGTGTTCTCTGTTTGTCTGTTGCCAGTTCGTTTTGTTTGTCAAGTCTACCAACGGTTTTCCCTTGCTCCTGTCTTTTTCTAGTTCCTGTTTTCCCGGTTTTGACCATTCTGCCTGCCCTGAGCCTGCCTGCTGTTCTGTACCTTGTCACACCACCCTGGATTATTGACCTCTGCCTGCCCTGACCCTGAGACAGCCTGCCATTCTGTACCTCATGGACTTTGATCTGGATTACTGACCTCTGCCTTGACCTATCGTTTTGCCTGTGTCTTGTCCTGAAACGTGATATTAAGCTCATTCACAGCCTTAAGATTTTTGGTGATCTTTACACCTAGGTAGGTTACAGTATCTTTTTCAGTGATGTTACAATCTGCTGGATTGACAGCTCCTTTCAGAACAAACTTCTCACATTTCAAAATATATAATACCAAACAACCTCTCTCTCAACGTGAGCAAGACAAAGGAGCTGTTTGTGGATTATAGGAAAAGGAGGGCCGAACAGGTCGCCATTAATATCGACGTAACTGAAGTGGAGCGGGTCGAGAGTTTCAAGTTCCTTGGTGTCCACATCACCAAGACAGCTGTGAAGAGGGCACAGCAATACCCTTTCCACATCAGGAGACTGAAATGATTTGGTATGGGTCCCCAGATCCTCAAGGTTCTACAGCTGCACCATCGAGAGCATCCTGACCAGTTGCATCCCCACCTGGTATGGCAACTGCTCGGCATCTGACCGTAAGGTGCTACAGAGGGTAGTGCGTACGGCCCAGTACATCACTGGGGCCAAGCTTCCTGACATCCACCTATATACTAGGCGGTGTCAGAGAGGCCCAAAAAATTGTCAGGCTCCAGTCACCCAAGTCATAGACTGTTCTCTCTGCTACCGCACGGCAAGCAGTACCAGAGCGCCAAGTCTAGGAACAAAAGGCTCCTTAACAGCTTCTACCCCCAAGCCATAACACTGCTGAACAACTAATCAAATAACCACCCGGATTATTTACATTTTGGAGAACTGCTTCACAATATCCAATGCTAATCTAGCTTGTGACACATTTTTCAAACAAAAGTGAGGTGTCATCTGCCAGTTGGGGATATCTTGATCTCTCTGACCTAGAATGTCATGCCTTCAAATAGACTTTGATAAACTAATGAGCAGAATGTTTGAGATACTAATAAAAAAAGTGAGATTGGACAACTTTGTCATATTCCTTTGTAAATGTTAAACATTGAGGATGTTCCATGGCAGTTTGATACAGCTATTGCCACCATTATACAGAGTTCTAATAGCACCAACAAAAAAATGACCAAACTTCAAATGCTTAAGACAATCAAAGATAAAATTGTGACTTACGGTATTGAGAATTGTGTAAATTGTGACTCCTTCAATTGAGCTTTCTCATTAAGATCAAGCTTCTTATAGAGCTCAGCTACCTCACATCGCCTTAAACCAAGCAATTTTCCATAAGTAATACAGGCTGAGTGGATTTTAAATTTCAGCAGTTCCCAATATTTCCCATATTCTGCATTAGAGGTAGTTACATTTCCATTAAACAGATGTTTTAAATCATCATACAGTTATTCAATTTCCAATAACCACCAGAGTATTTCGTATCATCATTACTGCACATTCTTAGTCAGCCATATGACTTTATGATCCGTCAGGACTGACTGTAGGCAGTATTTTTACCTCTACAGTATTGGGCTCAAGACAAGAAAGTCCGAAATTATTGACACCCTTGATAAAGATGAGCAAAAACAACTGGAGTGTACTTATGGACGTCCAAGCTAGATGGCGACAAAATCCCAAGCGTCCAGACCGTGGTGTATCATGGGAAGGAGGAATCTGATGACACATGACCACTTTATTACGTCGTTTCTGAGTCTTCACAAGAAGAAGGTAGAAGAGAAAACCGGTAAAGCAAATTCGAGCTGTTTTAGATTGAGAACACAGCAATCGACCAAATATGACATCAGGTAAGTTATTTTATCAATTGAGTAAACGAGGATACATAATCGAAATGCCGGTCAAAGTCTTACAATTATGAAGCCCAAATATTATTGTGAAGTTGTTTAATATTCCGGCCTGGTGTTGCGAGCAGTAACGTTAGCCATGGTTTCTCTCACACAACTTGGACAAAAAGTAAATGGTGCATATAGCTAACGATACAGTTTCAAGTAGGACGTGTTTGTGTTCAATTTCACCTAATGATCATTCATATTAAAGTGTTTGGACTGTATTTGCATCTGCTGTGATTTAATGCACATTTTCCGCAATGGTGAAGCCCGCATGGCACTAAAACTAAACACGTGTTCAAACGCACTAACGTTAGCTAAGTAGCTAGCAAGCAATCTAGGTAACGTTAGTTATTGTTCGCACATAACATACGTATTCTTGTTATATTGCCTGAACGTGGTTTGGGTTTGAGTGCCTAGCCAAATATTTTTTAACGTTATTGGCACATATACTCTCAACATGCTAGCATTGGTAACCAGGTCATTAACTAACCCATTGCATTCGCTAGATTCATGGCCGGCCATGTCATGCTGTTTACCCATTATCTTTGGTTTACCACTCGATCTCAAATACAGTATTCTAGTTAGATGGTAAACTAACACCGAGACATACAAAAATATTGAATGTCCTGTTCCATTTCCAAGTTCTTTGTTGTACCCCTTTAATCCGCTATTAAAGTATCAATTCATCACAGATGGTGAAATCAACCTGTATTTAGTTAAGTTATCATGGCTGTAAGACAAATAGCCATGCATTAGTTGTTGGGATCTATGATTCTATACTGTAACATGCACCATAAATCTGACGCATCTCTTATTTGTTTGCACCAGGTCCTGGCAACATGTCATGTGCCATAGACATTTGAATGTTACTGTAACATGCACCATAAATCTGAAGCATCTCTCATGCATTTGTTTGCACCAGGCCCTGTTAACATGTCATGTGCCATACACATTTGAATGTTAATCTCCATTTTTCACAATCTTTCATCTTCCTTTTAGGATTCAGCCCTCGGGGTGGTGATCGAGGAGGCTTCCGAGGAAGAGGGAGCTTTGGAGACAGAGGTGGTGGACGGGGAGGTTTTGGAGATAGAGGCGGACGGGGAGGTTTTGGAGATAGAGGCGGACGGGGAGGATTCAGGGGCAGAGGTGGTGGTAAGTCAAACATAGCTAGATTTTATTTGACAGGTTTTTAGGTTGGATGCCATGGATGAAAGTTGTTTTCCGCAAGTGGTTAATTTGGACAAGAACTGGACCTTAAGTGTTATTTCCCTGTTACAGGAGGTGGATTTAGGTCTCCAAGTGGCGAGGGTGGCTTCAGAGGCCGTGGAGGTGGTCGTGGCACCCCCAGGGGTAGAGGTGGACGCGGGGGCTTCGGCGCGGGCAGGAAAGTCACAGTGGAGCCTCATAGACATGAAGGTGAGTGGAAAAGTTGGGGAGCTGTGCAATACAAGCTGTCTCCAGCAGAGGCCTGTAGTTGCACTTTTGTTTATTGTTCAGCAGCACCCACTCTACACAATTTCTTCTTAACTGTAATGTTCCCAATATATTGGAGTGTTGTAATTTCATATGTCTCTTTTTTTCCGCCTTCAGGTGTGTTCATCTGCCGTGGTAAGGAGGATGCCCTGGTGACAAAGAACATGGTAATTGGAGAGTCTGTGTATGGAGAAAAAAGGATGAATGTCGAGGAAGGAGAGACGAAAATTGAGTACAGAGCGTGGAACCCTTTCCGGTCAAAGCTGGCAGCAGCCATCTTGGGAGGGGTTGACCAGATCCACATCAAACCTGGCTCGAAGGTCATGTACCTGGGAGCTGCATCAGGGACGACAGTGTCCCACGTGTCAGACATCGTTGGACCTGTGAGTATTTCTCCCCCCCCCCCCACATAATCAGAACTCATTGGTTTAGTTGGGCTACTCGATATTGGTCTTGTTTAGAACAATTAACTATCACAATGAAGTGTGGACCTTCATTCCTTTGACCCCTGTACATGTAAGGACTTTTCCTCTGTTTTGCAGGAGGGTCTTGTGTATGCTGTGGAGTTCTCTCACAGGTCAGGGCGTGATCTGCTCAATGTTGCCAAAAAGAGAACCAACATAATTCCCATCATTGAGGACGCCCGGCATCCACACAAATACCGCATGCTTGTTGGTAAGTCATCAAAATCATACACTGATGCCAAAATACGGTGGTGGTTTATGTATGTTTTGCTAACTCTGGCTGTACCCTCTTTGTGCAGGCATGGTAGATGTCATCTTCGCTGATGTGGCCCAGCCTGATCAGACCAGAATTGTTGCACTCAACGCTCACAACTTCCTCAAGAACGGAGGGCACTTTGTCATCTCAATCAAGGTAAAACATTGAGACTGTGCAAAAAGCTGTGTTATTCAGGGTTAGTGGTGCCATCTTCTGGAATACTATTCTTAATTAAGCAAGCAAACTAAGATATTTGACGTTGAACATTCTGCATTGAGCTGCAAAGCTTTTGATTTTAGGAGCAACTTAGATTACTGTTACTGAGGGCCAGTGCTTCAGGTGCAGTGGGATTAAAGTACGTTTGTCTCGTCTCCCTCCAGGCAAACTGCATTGACTCAACGGCAGCACCGGAGGCTGTGTTTGCTGCGGAGGTGAAGAAGATGGGCTCAGAAAACATGAAGCCCCAGGAGCAGCTGACACTGGAGCCTTATGAGAGAGATCACGCCATCGTAGTAGGAATCTACAGGTGAGGAAATGCTTGTTTATAAATGTACATGGGTCACATTAATGGAAAAACAATATGCATAATAAGTATCTTGCTGCGTTTTATAAACGCAGATCTAAAATGCTGCTGCTTGCAATTTTCTGCTAACACTAATTTTGCTTCAGTTGCACTTTTCCACTCGGATGACGAACGGTACATATTCAGACAGCGTTCTAAACTTCAAGCAAAACCTTAGGAAATGTAGCTGGCTACATTATTTCTATGATAAACATAGCAAAAAATACCTTGCTTTTTCATTATAAGCCCATTTAATTGTGTGGCTACTAGCCAAATAGCATTGCACCTCTGTCTGATGAATGAAGCGATTTTGTGCTGAATGTGTTGCACTAATGTATTTTCTGTGATGGAAAACTAGTTGCACGCTCCTGGTCACTTTTGAAGCAAAAAAAAAAACTTGCTTTAAATATAAAATGCAGGTGAAATGGTTTAAAATGTAGATTTTTGTTTATCGTCTACATTTTGTAAATTCAGGTTTCTGAATTCTAACACGACCCCTGATGTATTATATTTAACTATTTTGCCTGGATTTGTTGCATAAATTCATATCTATAAATCTGAGTTTTGGCACCAAATTCATTTACAATCTTTTACCCTGCAGAATGTATTTTGTCTTTGTAATAAGAATGTATCAAATATTCCTTCTTACAGACCTGCCCCCAAGAATAAGAAGTGAACTGGCCCTTAGCAGCTGTGGCATAGTGACTTTTTCTGTGGACCCACCTGCCGTGGGGGGGGGTTGCTCGGCACCGGGGCACTGATTGGACCCCCACATGCTTACACCCATATCCGAACTGACCATTTTAGTATTCCTGTCTCCAGAGCTCGGACGGTTGCTTGTCTGTTTTTTTGTGTGAGAGGGTGTTGGGGGGGGATCACTTCGCTAATTAACTCTGTAGTGCCATGTACTGTACAGAGGGAAAGCCTGATATGTTGATTTAACTTTTTTTGTTTTTTTGCTTAATATTCACATTTGTAATCTTATGCTTTTAAAGAGCAACTATTTCTGTTTATCGTTGAAGTCAAAGACAATTGTTTTTCCTTGATGTTAAGACAAGACTATGGCTTACCTATGTGTATGTTTCTCTTTGATATTTTTATTAAAACAGTATGTGATTGTATATTTTATTTAGTTCTGCACTTTAAGACCTGGTCAGAGGAACAATGTGTTATCATGACATAAGTTATGGTCACTCAGAACTATAGGAACAAAAATATAAGTGCAAGTTGAAGGAGTTCGCAATTGGCATGCTGACTGCAGGAATGTCCACCAGAGCTGTTGCCAGGGTATTGAATGGTAATTTCTCTACCATAAGCCACAACGGGTTTTTTAAATAGAGAATTTAGCGGTATGTCTAGCCTCACAGCCGCCGGCCACGTGTACCCAGGATCTCCACACCTGGGGGATGGCTGAGGGGAGGAGCAGGGTGCTGAGGAGCATTTGTCTGTAATAAAGGCCTTTTGTTGGGGAAACTCATTCTGATTAGCTGGGCCTGGCTCCCGTTGCCTACGGGCTGCGCAGTCATGTGAAATCCATAGATTAGGTCTGAAATAATTTATGAACTCGGTAAAATTGTTGCATGTGGCGTTTATTTTTTGTTAAGTGTAGTTTGGTTAACTTCATGTGAACGCGCTTTTGAGTAATGAAGAAATTGTATTCACCGTTACCAAATGACGGTTTCTGACAGTGGTGACTAGCTGCTATAGTACTAAAACAACCTACACACCGATTGTGTCAGCTCGTGCGACAAAAGACCATTTTCATCCCAGTGGTGACCGCCGCCATTTTAAGTGAGTGAACGACCATACAGATTGGTCAGTGGTTTTCGTCAACGCGCGAATGAGGCGGGTAATTTGAACATGATTGGTGCTTAGTTGATGGGATATGATTCACTGATGTTAACTAGTTAGGTGCTGGTAGTATGATAGTACTTCAGAAAATTTGTTAAACACTCATTTAAGTTTCAGGCACAATTGAAACATTCTAAGTGCTAGTTCTCATTTACCAGTATTACGATCATTTAGATAGCTAAATATATCTAACAGCATGTCCGTGATTCTAAATGTACTCATTTAGCTAGTTTATTCGCTAAGGTGCTAACCGTATTGGTGATAACGTCAAGGTTTGCTGTTCAGGAAACATGCACGTGCTTGCTAGCTATGTTACGGCTTGCTAGCAACGTTGGCTTGGTACCTGCCGTGGCTAACTCACCCTAAAACCTAATGTTGCCCTTTTAAATGCCGAGGCAGTTTACTCACCCTAAAACCTAATGTTGCCCTTTTAAATGCCGAGGCAGTTTACATAAACATGTATTACCGCTGCGTTAGATTATGAACAGGCTATCCATGTGCTGTTTAATTTCACACCAAGGGTAGTAGATAGTTTGACTGTCGTAGGTTTATTTTGGCGGCCATTTTGTAGGGGGAATGCAACTCAAACAGGCGGGAACGAGCTTCGTGTCGAGGGCGCGCTTTTCGTGTAGACCCTGGTCTAAGCGATAGCTAAAGCTGTCTGTGGTGTGATCGAGATTAACGGGCAGAGAGGGGGGGTCCCTTGCGAATGCACATCGCTAGTTATAGCGGTGCAACAAGTACCCCAATTTTATTTTAATCGTTTATTTTTTATTTAAACAATACTCACCCCCCCCGTTCACCACAACATGCAACACGTAGTTGGATATTAGTACTAACAGTTACAGTGAAAGCTAGCTAGTTAGTTAGCCAGCTAACGTTAGCTAGCCTCCCAGACTCAGCAGCTACGATAAACCCAACGTTACCCGTTTGCTAACGTTACATGGTTTCTTAAGTGAAACAGCGGCCACGAAAGAATCAACGGGGAGATAATGTATATTTTGGATGACAATCTAGCCATCGCCATGCTACCCAAGCGGTACCACATCTGTTACCTGTGAACTGCTCAATTAACTAGCTTGCGCTGCGCTGGGCGGACCGCGCCGAACCTCCGGTTTCATCCTGCGCTCTTGCTGGACTGCGTTTTGGAGACTAAACTCACTGAAGACCCGAGTTTTGACGGGGATTTATTGCAAAAAACGGGACTACCCTCTCGTTATTAGGATATCTCACCCATCAGAGGGGTGACAGTTTGGGGGTGGGGGGGATTGGTTTACCGGTTCTTATTCTGCCCGGTACCTGTGGTGGAGGCTAGGACGGAGGGAGAGAGGGAATACTGATAATGGCTGCTCCGGGAAGCTGGAAACGAACCGCCGCCTGAGGTAAGAGAAGCTTGGTTTATTCACTCACCGGGTTTTAACTCATTTGTTGTGAAGATGCCCTTTTTTTGTCATCAGTCGTCATGTGTTTGAAGAAGACCATGATGATAAACTGACATCCATACAAACAGCACCTTCCGTACCCTCCCATGTCCTCCAACCTTCAGCATCAATATGCCATTTCAATCGCTATGGTTCTAGTTAATTGTACAGGACATTAATTTGGCTTGTAACATTATTTATCGATTCGTACACTTTGTGGACAATTGAGAAAGTAGCTACATTTCCCCCGTAGTGATGCCTTGCAATGTAGTTGGTTGTGATTCGCCATGATGGAAAACTGCCATAGACAGCTACAATGTATCCGAGGCTAGTTCAGACTATCCTTTTCCATCTTTTAGAAATCACATTCTCAGTAGGAATGAAGTAGGATTATCAAAAGTCACCCTGCCCAGTAGTCTTAATATTTTGTATGGGCAGTGTTGGCCATGTAAGCTGTCCATGAGCATGCATCATCATGGACTTATTACGATTTGATGTATGACTGGGATATCCTCCCTTTTCAATGCATCACACAGCCACTGTTCCTACTTGTGATAAAATTGAGAAATGATGGATGCCATATTCTAAATCACTCCTGCCTAATTTTATCTGCAGTGTTTCCTTTAACTAGCTAATGCAAATATTTTAAAGAATGTCCAAAGCCACTGCACTGCTGCAAACTGCATTTTAGAATTCACAGCAAGACAGCGTGGAAGGGTATTGTAATCTCTGATGAAGGCTGTGGTTGGTGATTCAGGAAAAACTGATACATTAAAGAATGTCATAATTATATATATATTTTGATTTCGGTATGAAGGATGACATTACAACCCTTGGATCTTCATACGTTCACACGCGTGTGAATTGGGAGTGACATGCAGTTTCTGATGAAATTGCCACCTAAGACTGTGAAAAGCAGTCTGTTATTGTGTATTTGTTGGTGAATATTTTGAATAACCTTTGTTGCAAAGTCATACCCTGGATAAATCTCGGTGCCGACACCCTTTCCATGTAGCATTATGAGCAAGCCCCTTGCTGTGGTGCTGAAGTAGAAATGCCTGTTCAAAATGGATTCACTTTCCTCTGTCCTTACCATGTTGGCTTCATTCTCTTACTGTTACCACTGCACTGAAGTGAAACCGTTATTACACGTTAATGCATATGTCGTTATGATTTGTACACATCATAATTTGATGTATTTTGATCTTAATGAATGTATCCATAATCCACGTCCATCATGTTTGTTAACCCTAACCAGAAAAATCATTCCCTCGTTGGTTTTTAGGTGAAAGGTTGGGTGCAGTTTGACATTGTCTCTAAGCTACTGAGTCATGATTCTTTATTGAAGTGTTGCATGTCCTCATACATTTGGAGCATTAAAATGGATGATTCTCAGTAAATGCTGTATTTCCAAGTTGCATAGATGATTTCAATGGTCAATGTTGAATTGGTCAATGTCATTTATTGTGGTTTAGCATTCTGAACCATATTATAAACATTTGACTGCATGTGACAAGGACCCATTTATTTTGTCAACAGCTTTGCTGAATACACGGTTGTGATACATTCTCTTGCCAAGATATTGAAAGACCAACTTGAGTGTGCATTACATCCCTCTATACCATAGCTTCATGTTGTAGGCCTGTACACCCCCCTCTCTAGTTCTCTTTCCCTCTCAATTTGGGGTGAGAGAAAAGCTCTGTTCGAGGTTTCTTTTGGTACCGGTAGCAGAGTGACACGCTGTTGTGAATGGACTGGCTGACTAACTTCATTGTACCGAACCTTGACACAAACCTTGACATGTCTGTGAAGTGCAGCAAGTTGGTGTTGACTGGTCACCAAAATACTGACTGTGTGAAGAGGTGCTGTTTTGTGTCAGTCAAGCTGGGTGTTTGGGAGTGTGATTCCGGGATGATGAGATGGTCACCTGCAAGGATGACTTTCCG
Source organism: Salvelinus sp. IW2-2015 (assembly GCF_002910315.2). Classification (NCBI taxonomy): domain Eukaryota; kingdom Metazoa; phylum Chordata; class Actinopteri; order Salmoniformes; family Salmonidae; genus Salvelinus; species Salvelinus sp. IW2-2015. The sequence continues at coordinate 3,409,653 of NC_036845.1, forward strand.
GTTATGTTGCAAATCTGTATTAGAGCTCATGAGCACTTGGTCCAGTCAAAGGGCATGCCACTGTTTTACTGGTGAGCATGTGTGAAAAGTTTGTGCTGGCGTTTGCAGGTGCAAGTCGGCGAGTGTGTGTGTGTGTGTCATGAAGCCTAGTAGCGATCATGATGATGATGGGGGTGGCTGTCTGTAAATCGGACTCTTACTTGAATCTAGTAACTTTAACCCAGGTACCAGCTTGTCACCCCCACTCCCTTCCCATGCTCTTTTTCTGGTGAACCTGGCACTGGTGAGGCAACAGATCGCTTGTTTGTCTTTGGAGAGACCACTTGAGGGGGCCTTCCCCGTTCATCTATTGATTTACTCCTGAGTTTGATAGCTTAGGGAGGAGTTGCAGGGGACACCCACTCGCACACAAGTTCACAGTCCCCCGCCACCACCTCCCGCGCCTAGCGTTTACACGGTGGCAAACTTGATATATAGCGTAAGCAGTGTCTTGCCTGTTACCGAGAAGGCACAGTCCATAGCCCACGCTTTTCGAGGCAGTCCCCTTTGAGCACAAGCCCTTGAAAAGTGTGTTAGAGAGGGACTGGAAGGAAGCAGGTCCAGGGAGTTTACAGTAGAGTGAAAGTTTGCACGTGGGCTTTAGTAGGGCCTGGAAAGCTACTCGGACCAAGGTTGATTGAACTGCAGCCTGTCGGTCCCCTATTAAATCTGCCCAATATGCCCCTTCCCCTCCCTATTCTATTCCTGTCCAGCAGTCCCAATGTGACTTTGCCCTCAGTGTCTCCATCTCTCTCTGAGAGGACAACCCCACCGACTTCTCCAGTCCCCTAAAAGTACATTTGATTTTGATCTGGCTCTGAATGAACCCATTTCCTGATGCACAGCAACTTCACTACCTCATCAGTACTCAAGTTGCCCACGTGCAGTGTTTCCCCTAACATCACCCTCATCTCAGCCTTGATATGTTGCCCTGTATCTTGTCTTAGATTAGTTTTTATAGAAAATGTTGTTTTTAGGTGCCACTGGATAGTGATTTTGGGGCCTTCAGTGTCCATCTGAGATACAATCTGGGGGACACACTGGTGAGTGTACCAGTACGTTCACTGATGCTTTCTTGGTCACAGACTATATGAGGTCTCTGCTTGCACCTTTGGCTCATTATCACCCCACCTTGACTGGCACGTGTCTCAGTGAAGTTTGAATTTCAAGACTGGGCTACCTGCACAGTGTAACCATAGAGTTGGCTACTAAACCGCTACTTCTTCAGCCAATTCAACATCTGATCAGCTTTGTGTTCTTAGAATTGTGTTTATAATTCTCAGAACGTCTAAGGTAATGTTATGGAAACTGGAAAATGTTGAATGTGAGAGAAGGCAAATGACATTCCATTCCGTATGCTAGGTCAGTCAGTAAAATCTGCATAAAGTGAATGGTTAGATCAATTTGCAATGGAGGAACGCTTCGAATGGATTCGATCAATGGCATCGTATGTACATTTGTCATCAGTCATTTAAGTAAGTGAGCGTAGCGATCATAATTACATAAGTTGATTACTCTTTGATTCATTATATGTATTTACTACAGTGATTAGCATGACCATAACTATTTTTTTTGCCCATCTAGTTTTGAATGATAACTATTGGAGAAAGCCCAGCATCTTAAAAACTGAAGGACACTACTGTAATCCCACAGTTCCAATTTCTCCCCCTGCTGTTGCCAGGAGCAACCAGGCAAGCTACAAGAAAACCACAACATTTCCTCACTCTCCCCCCTTCTCTCCTTCCATTTAACCCATATCCTCCTTTTCAGGATACCTTTTTTTGGTACAGATGTGAATCAAGGTATATTTCAAGAACTGAGGTGAGGGTTGTGGATGAAACCCACCAAGTCAGAATTAAAGCCCAGCAGGGCCTCCCGGGTGGCGCAGTGGTCTAAGGCCACCAGAGATTCTGGGTTCGAGCCCAGGCTCTGCCGCAGCCAGCCGCGACCGGGTGGCTCATGGGGCGACGCACAATTGGCCAAGCGTCGTCCGGGGTTAGGGAGGGTTTGGCCGGCAGGGATATCCTTGTCTCATCGCGCACTAGCGACTCCTGTGGTGGGCCGGGCGCAGTGCACGTTGACCAGGTCGCTAGGTGTACGGTGTTTCCTCCGACACATTGGTGCGGCTGGCTTCCGGGTTGGATGTGCGTTGTCAAGAAACAGTGTGGCTTGGTTGGGTTGTGTTTCGAAAGATGCATGGCTCTCGACCTTCGCCTCTCCCGAGTCCGTACGAGAGTTGCAGCGATGAGACAAGACAGTAACTACTACTAATTGGATACCACAAAATTGGGGAGAAAAAGGGGTAAAAAAAAGAAAATAATTAAAGCCCAGCCTTGTGGTACAGACCAGTAACTGAAGTGGAAATGCTCAGTCTGTTTGAACTAGTGTGTCTCTTCTAAGTTAATTGACAGACAAGACCGCTGAATAGTTGGTTGGTGGTTTGGTTTACTTTAATGTAGCTGTAAGCTAGGTGTTAATAGCAACTGGCAGACTCGTGTAGTGCTAACATAACGTTAGTAGGGAATAGGCTGACTTGCCGGGTTCTCAATATTACATCACCCCCCTGGGAAAAAATATTTTTCCGACATGACTTCGGCATTATTCGGAATTCTGATTGGTTTTATAGAATAAATAACTATTGCAAATCCATATGTTACATGTGGTTTATGTTACCCTTTTAAAACTGAATCCAACAATTTTAAAACATTTATTGAACTTAGTAGGGAGTCAACTAAATGTATTAAATTAATTAATTAGCCCAAGTTTATCATAAGACATAAACAGAATGCAATAGTGATTTGTATTTCCTGCAACTTTCTGAAGAGGCAACAAGAATTCCACGTCTGTGTATGTGCTAGAGGTCGACCGATTTTGATTTTTCAACTCCAATACCGATACCAATTATTGAAGGACCAAAAAAAGCCGATACCGATTAATCGGACTAATTTATAAAATTTAATTTTTAAAAACATTTTTACATTTTTTATATATATATATATATATATATATATATATATATATATATATATATATTACAACAATACTGAATTAACACTTTTATTTTAACTTAATATAATACTATAGGAGAAAGCCCTGCCTCCAGCTGTTTGCTTAGAAATTCTAGGGACAATTAGGAGGCCTGCGTCTTGTGACCGTAGCGTACGTGTAGGTATGTACGGCAGGACCAACTCGGAAAGATAGGTAGGAGCAAGCCCATGTACGCTTTGTAGGTTAACAGTAAAACCTTGAAATCAGCCCTTGCCTTAACAGGAAGCCAGTGTAGGGAAGCTAGCACTGGAGTAATATGATAAAAAATGTTGGTTCTAGTCAGGATTCTAGCAGCCGCATTTAGCACTAACTGAAGTTTATGCAGTGCTTTATCCGAGTAGCCGGAAAGTAGAGCATTGCAGTAGTCTAACCTAGAAGTAACAAAAGCATGGATACATTTTTCTGCATCATTTTTGGACAGAAAATTTCTGATTTTTGCAATGTTATGTAGATGGAAAAAAGCTGTCCTTGAAACAGTCTTGATATGTTCGTCAAAAGAGAGATCAGGGTCCAGAGTAACGCCGAGGTCCTTCACAGTTTTATTTGAGACGACTTTACAACCATCAAGATTAATTGTCAGATTCACAAGAAGATCTCTTTGTTTCTTGGGACCTAGAACAAGCATCTCTGTTTTGTCCGAGTTTAAAAGTAGAACGTTTTCAGCCATCCACTTCCTTATGTCTGAAACACAGGCTTCTAGCGAGGGCAATTTTGGGGCTTCACCATGTTTCATTGAAATGTACAGCTGTGTGTCATCCGCATAGCAGTGAA
>NC_036845.1:3419325-3455274 GCF_002910315.2 Salvelinus sp. IW2-2015
TATAATACATAAATAAAATCTATTTAGTCTCAAATAAATAATGAAACATGTTCAATTTGGTTTAAATAATGCAAAAACACAGTGTTGGAGAAGTAAGTAAAAGTACAATATGTGCCATGTAAAAAGCTAACGCTTAAGTTCCTTGCTCAGAAACTGAGAACATTGAAAGCTGGTGGTTCCTTTTAACATGAGTCTTCAATATTCCCAGTTAAGAAGTTTTAGGTTGTAGTTATTATAGGAATTATAGCACTATTTCTCTCTACCATTTGTATTTCATATACCTTTGACTATTGGATGTTCTTATAGGCACTATAGTATTGCCAGCCTAATCTCGGGAGTTGATAGCTGAGTTAACATTATGTTTTCGAATGACATCCCCAAGAGGTAAAATATATAGTGAAAACAATAGTGGTCCTAAAACGGAACCTTGAGGAACACCGAAATGTACAGTTGATTTGTCAGAGGACAAACCATTCACAGAGACAAACTGATATCTTTCCAACAGATAAGATCTAAACCAGGCCAGAACTTGTCCGTGTAGACCAATTTGGGTTTCCAATCTCTCCTAAAGAATGTGGTGATCGATGGTATCAAAGGCAGCACTAAGGTCTAGTAGCACGAGGACAGATGCAGAGCCTCGGTCTGACGCCATTAAAAGGTCATTTACCACCACCACAAGTGCAGTCTGTGCTATGATGGGGTCTAAAACCAGACTGAAGCCTTTCGTATACATTGTTTCTCTTCAGGAAGGCAGTGAGTTGCTGTGCAACAGCTTTTTCTAACATTTTTGAGAGGAATGGAAGATTCGATATAGGCCGATAGTTTTTTATATTTTCTGGGTCAAGGTTTGGCTTTTTCAAGAGAGGCTTTATTACTGCCACTTTTAGTGAGTTTGGTACACATCCGGTGGATAGAGAGCCGTTTATTATGTTCAACATAGGAGGGCCGAGCACAGGAAGCAGCTCTTTCAGTAGTTTAGTTGGAATAGGGTCCAGTATGCAGCTTGAAGGTTTAGAGGCCATGATTATTTTCATCATTGTGTCAAGAGATATAGTACGAAAACACTTAAGTGTCTCTCTTGATCCTAGGTCCAGGCAGAGTTGTGCAGACTCAGGATAGCTGAGCTTTGGAGGAATACGCAGATTTAAAGATATCAGCTGATGTATGCTTTAATAATACATTTGATTTGTAAATAATAATACATTTCATTTGTAAACAGCTGGTGCACGAAATCTAAGGAAGTCTCTAGATTTGGCTCGCCTGAAGTAGAGTATATTGTGATAAACTGCAGGCCACACTACTTGCCTAGAGTTCTCAGCTATACTTTTCGTGGCTGTTTATTTACCACCACAGACAGATGCTGGCACTAAGACCGCACTCAGTCAGCTGTATAAGGAAATAAGCAAACAGGAAACCACTCACCCAGAGGTGGCGCTCCTAGTGGCCGGAGACTTTAATGCAGGGAAACTTAAATCAGTTCTACCGAATCTCTATCAACATGTTAAATGTGCAACCAGAGGGAAAACATTCTAGATCACCTGTACTCCACACACAAAGACGCGTACAAAGCTCTCCCTCGCCCTCCATTTGGTAAATCCGACCACAACTCTATCCTCCTGATTCCTGCTTACAAGCAAAAATTAAAGCAGGAAGCACCAGTGACTCGGTCTATAAAAAAATGGTCAGATGAAGCAGATGCTAAACTACAGGACTGCTTTGCTATCACAGACTGGAACATGTTCCGGGATTCTTCCGATGGCATTGAGGAGTACACCACATCAGTCACTGGCTTTATCAATAAGTGCATCGAGGATGTCGTCTCCACAGTGACTGTACGTACATACCCCAACCAGAAGCCATGGATTACAGGCAACATTCGCACTGAGCTAAAGGGTAGGGCTGCCGCTTTCAAGGTGTGTGACTCTAACCCGAAGCTTACAAGAAATCCCGCTATGCCCTGCGACGAACCATCAAACAGGCAAAGCGTCAATACAGGGTTAAGATTGAATCATACTACACCGGCTCTGACGCTCGTCGGATGTGGCAGGGCTTGCAAACTATTACAGACTACAAAGGGAAGCACAGCCGCGAGCTGCCTAGTGACACGAGCCTACCAGACGAGCTAAATCACTTCTATGCTCACTTCGAGGCAAGAAACACTGAGGCATGCATGAGAGCATCAGTTGTTCCGGACGACTGTGTGATCACGCTCTCCGTAGCCGACGTGAGTAAGACCTTTAAACAGGTCAACATACACAAGGCTGCGGGGCCAGACGGATTACCAGGATGTGTGCTCCGGGCATGTGCTGACCAACTGGCAGGTGTCTTCACTGACATTTTCAACATGTCCCTGATTGAGTCTGTAATACCAACATGCTTCAAGCAGACCACCACAGTCCCTGTGCCCAAAAACACAAAGGCAACCTGCCTAAATGACTACAGACCCGTAGCACTCACGTTCGTAGCCATGAAGTGCTTTGAAAGGCTGGTAATGGCTCAAATCAACACCATTATCCCAGAAACCCTAGACCCACTCCAATTTGCATACCGCCCAAACAGATCCACAGATGATGCAATCTCTATTGCACTCCACACTGCCCTTTCCCACCTGGACAAAAGGAACACCTATGTGAGAATGCTGTTCATTGACTACAGCTCAGCGTTCAACACCATAGTACCCTCAAAGCTCATCACCAAGCTAAGGATCCTGGGACTAAACACCTCCCTCTGCAACTGGATCCTGGACTTCCTGTCAGGCCGCCCCCAGGTGGTGAGGGTAGGTAGCAACACATCTGCCACGCTGATCCTCAACACTGGAGCTCCCCAGGGGTGCGTGCTCAGTCTCCTCCTGTACTCCCTGTTCACCCACGACTGCATGGCCAGGCACGACTCCAACACCATCATTAAGTTTGCTGACGACACAACAGTGGTAGTCCTGATCACCGACAACGACGAGACAGCCTATAGGGAGGAGGTCAGAGACCTGGCCGGGTGATGCCAGAATAACAACCTATCCCTCAACGTTACTAAGACTAAGGAGATGATTGTGGACTACAGGAAAAGGAGCACCGAGCACGTACCCATTCTCATCGACGGGGCTGTAGTGGAGCAGGTTGAGATCTTCAAATTCCTTGGTGTCCACATCAACAACAAACTAGATTGGTCCAAACACACCAAGACAGTCGTGAAGAGGTCACGACAAAGCCTATTCCCCCTCAGGAAACTAAAAAGATTTGGCATGGGTCCTAAGATCCTCAAAAGGTTTTACAGCTGCAACATCGAGAGCATCCTGACTGGTTGCATCACGCAAGGCACTACAGAGGGTAGTGCGTACGGCCCAGTACATCACTGGGGCTAAGCTGCCTGCCATCCAAGGCCCTAAAAATTGTCAAAGACCCCAGCCACCCCAGTCATAGACTGTTCTCTCTACTACCGCATGGCAAGCGGTACCGGAGTGCCAAATCTAGGACAAAAAGGCTTTTCAACAGTTTTTACCCCCAAGCCATAAGACTACTGAACAGGTAACCAAATGGTTACCCGGACTATTTGCATTGTGTGCCCCCCCCCAACCCCTATTTTACGCTGCTGCTACTCTCTGTTTATCTTATATGCATAGTCTAACTATACATTCATGTACATACTACCTAAATTGGCCCGACCAACCAGTGCTCCCGCACATTGGCTAACCGGGCTATCTGCATTGTCCCACCACCCGCCAACCTCTCTTTTTACGCTTCTGCTACTCTCTGTTCATCGTATATGCATAGTCACCTTAACGATACCTACATGTACATACTACCTCAATAAGCCTGCCTAACAGGTGTCTGTATATAGCCTTGCTACTATTTTTTCAAATGTCTTTTTACTGTTGTTTTATTTCTTTACTTACCTACACACACACACACACATACCTTTTTTTTCTCCGCACCATTGGTTAGAGCCTGTAAGTAAGCATTTCACTTTAAGGTCTACACCTGTTGTATTCGGCGCACGTGACAAATAAACTTTTATTTGATTTGATTAGATATTTGATTTGATTAATATGGTCAAATCCGGAAACGATCATTTCTAAAACAAAACATTTATTCTTTCAGTGAAATATGGAACCGTTCCGTATTTTATCGAACAGGTGGCATCCATAAGTCTAAATATTGCTGTTACATTGCTACAATGTTATGTCATAATTATGTAAAATTCTGGCAAATTCATTACGGTCTTTGTTAGGAAGAAATGGTCTTCACACAGTTCGCAACGAGCCAGGCGGCCCAAACGGCTGCATATACCCTGACTCTGCTTTCACAGAACGGTACATTGGTGCAACGACAGTGCTTTTTTCCCGCGAATGCGCTTATTAAATCATCACCTGTTTCGCAAAGTAAGCTGTGATTCGATGATAAATTAACAGGCACCGCATTGATTATTTGCAACGCAGGACAAGCTAGTTAAACTAGTAATATCATCAACCATGTGTAGTTAACTAGTGATTATGTTAAGATTGATTGTTTTTTATAAGTTTAATGCTAGCTAGCAACTTACCTTGGCTCCTTGCTGCACTCGCGTAACAGGTGGTCAGCCTGCCACGCAGTCTCCTCGTGGAGTGCAATGTAATCGGCCATAATCGGCATCCAAAAATGCTGATTACCGATTGTTATGAAAACTTGAAACAGGCATTGGTCCACCTCTAGTATGTGCGGTACGCGCCACGTTGTGTAGCCGTTAGCGATTATGTTAATGAAAAGTCTTCTGGTAGATAGAAAGGTTTTCCCAAAAACCTTCTCAATTAAATGTTAACTACAAAGTAGCCTATGCTTACCTGGCAGAATAAGATCATGATTATTTGCATCAATCGAGTAGGTATTTGGTTTTCACGTGTGCTACAAAAACACGCTAAACAGCCTCATTCTAGGTGTGTACTGGAATTTAAATGAACATTTCTCAAACTTTTCCCAGACCTCAAAAGTTGTTTCCTGGTGTGATTTAAGCAAAAAATATAACAGATTTTATAGGGCCCTACTTTAGGCACAGATCTAGGATAAGCTTAACCTTAAAATGCAGAGCTGCTTTTGTACGCCATTCATTCATTCACATATCTCCCTTCCTGTCTGTCCGCCATCCTCTATCATTCATCTGTAACGAAGGTGTAGGTCTTGGGTTTCGATGGTGACAAACTGTTTACTGATCAGTTTGGTGTTTGTGCAGTTCGAGGAATAGGACACCTGACCCCAGATCAGTGTTTTTAATTAGTAACTTCCAGAAAGGACCTTGCCAGGCTAATTCTCATTTTCTTGCGCTGCCCCTGTTAGTTTCCTGTCCCCTTTAATGCACTTTTCTCTCAGTTCTTCGAATGGCTCATAAATGACTAATGAAAGGCAACACACACTACACTGGCTCCTTCACCACTGGCTGACAGGTAGAGGAGTGCTCTGCCTGGCTCTTGACTCGGGGATGAAGATCATCACCTGTATGATGATCAACCATCATCATACAGGTGACCTACAGGTGACCTGCCAGCTAGGGATATAAGGTGAAATGGTTAGTGGTTGTTATCCTAAACTTGTCCCGTAATGAACAGTTTTGATTTATATTATAGCTCCTTATAACTGTATGTAGGCCTACTACTGTGGATTGTTGTAGATCTGTTGATTGTCTTCATGAATCCTGAATAAATTCCAAAAAGCTTACTACCCTCCCACAGGTCACTGCTTCCCTCCACAATATCAGAAAGTTGTCTCTTGTGGAGGCCCTGGGTCATTTCCAGTATGTAGGTGTATTTACAATATATATGGGCGTACATGGGGTCATTGGGGTGGTTGATTAAGTGTGTGTGTGTGTTATGAGTGGTTTATTAACTTCTCTAGGATATGTGGGACGGTAGCGTCCCACTTGGCCAAAATCCTGAAAAAATGTAGCGTGCCAAATTCAAATATATTACTATAAAAATCTATCTTTCATGAAATCACACATGAAAGACACCAAATTAAAGCTACACATGTTGTGAATCCAGCCAACGAGTCTGATTTCAAAAAGGATTTACGGGGTAAGCACACCAAACAATTATGTTAGCTCAGTACGTAGCCACAGAAAAACACAGCCATTTTCCCAGCAAAAGATAGTAGTAACAAAAAACAGAAATAGAGATAAAATTAATCACTAACCTTTGAACATCTTCATCAGATGACACTCATATGACATGTTACACAATACATTTATGTTTTGTTCGATAATGTGCATATTTATATCCACAAATCTCGGTTTACATTGGCGCCATGTTCAGAAATGTCTCCAAAATATCCAGAGTAATTACAGAGAGCCATGTCAAATAACAGAACTCATCATAAACTTTGATGAAAGATACATGTTTTACATATAATTAAAGATACACTTGTTCTTAATGCAACCACTGTGTCAGATAAATAAAAAAAACTTTACGTAAAAAGCACACCATGCAATAATCTGAGACAGCGCTCAGATTTAACAACATTTCTCCGCCATGTTGGAGTCAACAGAAATACGAAATTACATCATAAATATTCCCTTACCTTTGATTATCTTCATCAGAATGCAGTGCCAGCAATCCTAGTTCCACAATAAATCGTTGTTTTGTTTGATAATGTCCATTACTTATGTCCAATTAGCTAATTTTGCTAGCATGTGTAGTACACGTGTCCAAATGCTCGCGCAGATGCAGGCAAACGTCGGACGAAAACTTCAAAAAGTTGTATTCCAGGTCGAATAAACTGGTCAAACTTAGTAGACAATCAATCTTCAGGATGTTGTTATCATTTATATCCAATAACGTTCCAACCGAAGCATTCTTTCATGTCTGTATAAGTAATGGAACGCAAGGCGACAACATGAGGAAAGCCCGTGACCAAGAACTGGCAATCTGCCAGACCACTGACTCATTCCCCTCCCATCCGGTCCCACAACACAGCATAAGCTTCATTCCACGTTCTACTGACTGTTGACATCTACTGGAAGGCGTATGAAGTGCAAACAGATCCATATATTACAGGGAATTGAATAGGCGATGACTTTAACAACGACCACTCTCAGAATTTTCACTTCCTGTTTGGATTTTCTTAGATTTTTGCCTGCCTTATGAGTTCTGTTATACTCACAGACATCATTCAAACAGTTTTAGAAACTTCAGAGTGTTTTCTATCCAATAGTAATAATAATATGCATATATTAGCATCTGGGACAGAGTAGGAGGCAGTTCACTATGGGCACGCAATTCATCCAAAAGTGAAAATGCTGCCACCTATCATAAAGAAATTAAGCATGACGCCATGTTCCCCTGCCCTTGTTTGTGTAGTGGTAGGCACAGTGGCTTTTCTGAACAGTGCTTGGCCTGTTGGAGAGCTGACGGTGTGGTGGACAGGGCCCTGGGTGTGTCCCCTCCTTGGAGTGAGTCACTGCTGGGCTGAGCCTGGCTGGTCTGGGGCTCCAGTCTGTCCATTTACCTTTACTGGAAAGAGGTAGTGGACTGGAGAAATTAAATGTTCAACCCTGGGTCTGAAGACTCACAGAATGTGAAGGGCAGGCTTTTGCTTAAGCCCAGCACTAACACACCTGACTCAACTAATCAATATATCACCAAAACCTTTTTTTATTTTAATGTGTTAGTACTCGTCTGGAACAAAAGTCTGCACACCTTTTGGTTCCTACTAACCAGGATGGAAAATTTGAGGGAGCAACTCCACTCATCACAGTCAACATCTCACTGTCACTCTGAGAGGGCCAGACTTTTATGTTGTTGCCAGAGCAGTCCATAATCACTCTAAGTGTAAGGTGGACTCTGTAATCATTGGATCTGGTGGACAACCACAGGTGCTAGTTGTTCTGTAGCACAACTCCCTCCCAACTGGCTGGTTAGTTTTTAGGTTAGTATTCAATTTGAATGTTGATCAGTTTATGGGTAGAAAACGTGTAACATCACTATGACTAGGGCCAGTACATGTGTTCTCCTGGCTAAGAAAAATGAATGTGACCTCCTGGCTAGGGCCCTATATATGACACCTTTCAGGCCGTAAAGGGTGCTTGTTTAGTTATGTTGTAACCATCTTTGTCAGTGGCTCTGTGGTCTACTTCCATGTTGCTGAAAAAGCCACAGGATGGTTTTTCATTACCGTCAATACCGTTAACTATTTATTTATTTGTTTTTTTAATGAATACCTGTAGTCAACTTGTGCAATACATTAGGAGATAAAGAACATTGCGTTCTTCATTTCACCTGTCACGTTATTATGAAGAATATGGTAGTCCCCAGTCACGTGTCACGTGGTGTTTGTTTACAAGCACACAACAACTAGAGACTGAAGACTTGTGAGTCACTGTTGTGCAGCATGCGCCAGGTGATCTAATTACAGTATGGAATTCACAACTAAATGTTTGCTAGCCAGATATCTTTTAACTATTAAGCTAACTGCCTGTAATGTGCTAAATGCTCTGCAGTTGTGCATTTGGTTTGCTATTTAGTAGCTAGTTAGCTTCTTCCAAAATCAAGCATTCACTTGGTAACAGCAGAAAATCCCCTTCTGGATCAAGAGCCTTGCTGGCTAATATTTGAATTGTGCCTTCAGCAAACTGTGACTATCAATTTTTTGTTACTTGTAGAGTTTAGGTCAGAACCTGTACAAAATGTTCGCAATGCGCTCGCTAGCATTCTCTATGGGATTTTACATGTACAGTTGAAGTTGGAAGTTTACATACACTTAGGTTGGAGTCATGAAAACTAGTTTTTCAACCTACACAAATTTCTTGTTAACAAACTATAGTTTTGGCAAGTCGGTTAGGACTTCTACTTTGTGCATGACACAAGTAATTTTCCCAACAATTGTTTACAGACAGATTATTTCACATATAATTAATTGTATCACAATTCCAGTGGGTCAGAAGATTACATACACTAAGTTGACTGTGCCTTTAAACAGCTTGGAAAATTCCAGAAAATGTTATCGCTTTAGAAGCTTGTGATAGGCTAATTGACATGTATAAAATGGAGCACTCAACCATGCAATCTCCATAGACAAACATTGGCAGTAGAATGGCCTGTACTGAAGAGCTTAGTGACTTTCAACGTGGCACCGTCAAAGGATGCCACATTTCCAAAAGTTCAGTTGGTCAAATTTCTGCCCTGCTAGAGCTGCCCAGGTCAACTGTAAGTGCTGTTATTGTGAAGTGGAAATGTCTCGGAGCAACAGCGGCTCAGCCGCGAAGTGGTAGGCCACAAAAGCTCACAGAACGGGACCGAGTTCTGAAGCGCATAGTTTGTAAAAAATCGGCTGTCCTCGGTTGCAACACTGAACTGCCTCTGGAAGCAACGTCAGCATAATAACTGTTCGTCGGGAGCTTCTTGAAAGGTTTTTCCATGGCTGTGCAGCCGCACAGAAGCCTAAAATCACAATGCTCAATAGCAAGTGTCGGCTGGAGTGGTGTAAAGCTTGCCGCCATTGGACTTTGGAGCAGTGGAAATGCGTTCTCTGGAGGGATGAATCACGCTTCACCATCTGGCAGTCCGACGGAAGAATCCGAGTTTGGCGGATGCCAGGAGAACGCTACCTGCCCCAATGCATAGTGCCAACTGTAAAGTTTGGTGGAGGAGGATTAAGGGTTTGGGGCCGTTTTTTCATGGTCCCGGCTAGACCCCTTAGTTCCAGTGAAGGGAGATCTTAATGCTTTAGCATGCAATGACCATTCTAGATTATTCTGTGCTTACAGCTTTGCGGCAACAATTTGGGGAACGCTCTTTCCTGTTTCAGCATGACAATGCCCCTGTGCACAAAGCGAGGTCCATACAGAAATGGTTTGTAGAGATCAGTGTGGAAGAACTTGACTGGCTTGGACAGAGCCTGACCTCAACCCCACAGTTAGGGATTTTTATTTTTAGCTGACGGTCTTATCCAGAGCAATTTACAGGAGCAATTAGAGTTAAGTGCCTTTCTCAAAGGCACATCAACAGATTTCCCCCCTGCACCTTGTTGGGTCTGGGATTTTCAGTTACTGGCCCAATGCTCTAACAACAAGGCTAACTGCCACCCTGGGATGAATTGGAACGCCGATTGCGAACCAGGCCTAATCTCCCAAATGCAGTGCCCGACCTCACTAATGGTCTTGTGGCTGAATGGAAGCAAGTCCCTGCAGCAATTTTTTTTTTTTTTTTCTCCCCACCTTTATTTAACCAGGTAGGCAAATTGAGAACACGTTCAAAGCAATGTTCCAACATCTAGTGGAAAGCCTTCCTAGAAGAGTGGAGGCTGTTATAGCAGCAAAGGGGGGGACCAACTCCATATTAATTCCCATGATTTTGGAATGAGATGTTCAACAAGCAGGTGTCCACATACTTTTGGTCATGTAGTGTATGACAATCTGGATACCGCCCAAGCCTAGTGAACATGTTATTGATGCACCAGGAAGATGCAGAACGGTGTGAGAGGGGTGAGTGGGGGTGTGTGAGAAAAATGCATGTTTCTGTGTGTGTGTTTGCAGTGAGCGGCTGCTCTCCTTGGTGCTGCTTTTTTCCTCGGCAGCCTGCTGACCTGCTTAACTCAGCTGAGAGGGAGCTGATGGAGGAGACAGAGACACTGAAAAGCAAGGTAACAGAGGAAGAAAATAAATAAGGAGATTAATCAAGTAAAGTGGAAAGGGGTTTACAAGGAGAAAGAAAGAGGGAGAAAGACGACAACATAACATGTCAAGATAAGAAAGTGTAGGTAGCCACTGTTTGTCAGTGTGGGGGAGGGAAGAGGGACAGCAGCTCTTAAATAAACCTTACTACTTCATCACTTCAGCAAGCCTTGATCCGTGCCTGTACTGTACTAGATGATCCTCCTATGAATAAAAACATCTCTTCATTATGCATATTTTATATATGATGAGCTTTTATAGATGGTGGAGCATACAGAGACACAAAACCTGACTGATGGATTGGTTAATGACTCTTCTACTGTAGGTTTTATACATTTCCATGTGACCAAGGCTTGGAATTTAATCAAACCACCCATAGCAATGTTTACATTGTTTGTTAACAAACTACTATCACTGCACTCACCTATTCTGAAAACTGGAAGCATATGGGCATTTCCATATAAAAGGACACATGAGCATCAACATGTGAAGTTCATAGGAGCATTTCAAATGAAAGTTGAGTCTATTTTTTAGAAAGTAAGGCATATATAAAAATTTTCAACCATTTTCCATCCTAAAAATTAGGGACACGCAAAGGCTTTGATTTCTGGTCAAATAGATGGAAAATGGGTCTTCGACAATATCTACCAGAAAGTCTTAAAAGGTATTAGAAATACATCAAAACACAATGTTAAAGACCCCTGCCAACTAATATTTAATTCATTTTTATTTAACCATTATTTAACTAATTAATATCAACACTTATATTTAGTTTTGGAGAAATTATTTACCTTCTGTAAATTTAAGAAACATTGCCTTGTGCCTTGTAATTCCGTTACCAAAAACACACATCTGTGTAAGATATTTTCTAATTTCTCTCCCTCGTGAGGGAGGATACTGAAAGTTCACAAAGTAACAAGTAATGGTAGATCTACCAATTAGTTCGTGTTTTTACTGATATCAAGTTTGTTTTTGAATGATGTGACTAAAACTCTTAACTCTGTTACGAAATTGTAGTCACAAACCCCAGTTGGGTCACCTGCTATTGTTCTCCCTTCCACTGGCATACTGTTATTAAACTCAGAACAGTTATTTTGTCTTTCTGTCGTCTGGTGGTCAAAGCAAGACTGTGAAAACAGTCTGGACAATCCCTCCCTCGCTCTCTGTCTCTCCAGTTGTCACCTCTCCCAGCCCTTAATGACACCTACCACCTACCCTGTTTCCATCTACTGTAACAAGCATCCTCTCCCCTCATCACCGACAAATACCGGATGTCCATGGATGTTGAAAAGTAGTTGAAATTTGGTCAGTCCGCCCTGGCCAGACCAAATCTGAGTTTGGACAGTACAGCACAGTAGAAAACAGTAAAGAAAAGTACACTACTGTAGAGCTCAGTACAGTAGCGCACACTACTATAAACTCTACGGTACTGTACTGTACTCTAGTGTGCTCTACTTTGCTGTACTGTAATGACCAAACTTGCGAAGCATGTCTATGATTGTTTCAGATTTGGTCTGGTCCGGACAAAACTTATGGGGCCTTCTTTAGGGGCGGAGCTTATTACAATAATATGCAAAAGAAGGATATTGCTTATTTCTACCTTTGTATCTATTCAGGATACATCACCATGCAGGGGTCGTGTTAATAACACAGAATTCTGTTTTTTCACGCAGATTTTTTTTTTTTTTTTAAGCATAAGAAATATCTTGCTGCGTTTTGTAAACGCAGATCTAATATGCTTCTTATTGTAATTTTTGCTCCGCATCAGACTAATTTTGTGCTTCCGTTGCACTTCTCCACTCGGATGAGAATTCACGGCATTCAATCAGCAGACAACGCTCTAGCTGGTGTGTAGCATCTTTTCTCCAGTAAAATGCAATATTAACTTCAAACAAAACATTAGAAAATGTTGCTGGCTACATTCTTTTTATGATAAACATTAGAAATATTATGGTCATGGATAGTTTTTGCAAAAGAAACCTTGCTTTTTCATTGTAATCTCATTTACTTGTGTGGCTGCTAGCCTAATAGTGTTGCACTTCTGTTGTCATCTGATGACAATGAAGCTTTTTTCTGCGGAATGTTTTGAACTAATGTATTTCTATAAAGAAATACTATAGGAAAACACGCCCCTGATCACTCTGTTGAAGCAACAAAAAAAAAACACTGACTTTCAATATAAAACATAGATAGTTTTTATGATCTGCATTTTGAAAATGCTTATTTCTGAACTCTAATGCAACCCCTGCCATGAAGAGAATGCTATTCATATCCATAATTATGCAGGTCTGAATATTACAGGTCAGGGACCCATGATGTAAATCCATTTTACCTACTGTAGTTCAGTAACCCCCCCAAAAAAAAAAAAAAATCAAACTCAAGATATCATAGCTGAAACCCATTCTTTCTGCAGACATTATTGATTCTTAATTCTGCGATTTTGGAAAACATGGTCACACAAAAATAAGAAGAAAAAAAATAGTAAATGTGTTTTTGAGATTCTATTTTAAATTGTTCAAAGTAGTCCTTGTGTATGGTGTGTTAAACTTTGAAGTGTAATGTTTTTTTTAGCATACAATAGCATACAATTTAGCATACAATTTAAAATGAGAAATCTGAGTCAAAGTGTAATTCCTTTACCGTTGTAATTCCCATCTACAAAAAAGCTAATGTGGAGACTAAATACACCATTGCAGATTTGATTGAATTGAGCCATAACTTCTTTACTTTGAAGGTTAACCTGGAATGTATTACTGCTGTGGATGACTTTGCACTTGTGGAATACACTGTACTGTATTTGTTAATGATAGGTTGGTGTATGAATGACAAGATTGTGACCTTTTATCCCCGCAGGTTCACATATTGCTCTTCTACTCTTACAGTACATTCGGAAAGTATTCAGACCACATTTTGTGCAGCGACGCTCCCCATCAACCTGACAGAGCTTGAGAGGATCTGCAGAGAAGAATGGGAGAAACTCCCCAAATACAGGTGTGCCAAGCTTGTAGCGTCATACCCAAGAAGACTTGAGGCTATAATCGCTGCCAAAGGTGCTTCAACATAGTACTGAGTAAAGGGAGTCTGATTACTTATGTATATAGAATATTTCTGTTACATTTTGTTTTATATACATTTGCAAATTAAAATAACCAGTTTTTTCTTTGTAATTGTGGTATTTGTGTGTGTGTGTATATTGGTGAGGAAAATAATGCATTTAATACATTTTAGAATAAGGCTGTAACGTAACAAATTGTGGAAAAGTGAAGGGGTCTGAATACTTTCCCAATGCACTGTGTGTAAATGCCGAGGTCCTTGCTATCCAGATGTTGAATATTACAGAAAATCCATGATATCTCCTTTGACCAGCCGTCTGAATAATGAGACCCTTAAGTTTTGCTAGAGTTAACTCCTAAATCCAGTGTGTCCTCCTTTCAGCATGCAACAAACACATCTTTCATCAGAGATGACCCTCGAGACACCGTCTGTGTAACGCTATCACATTGTCTATGGGGAATGTTTACGAGAGAGGAAGGGGTATCAGGTGGTCGGTTTGACTATAGGTAGTAGGCCTACTTGTTTGTTACTATCACTTTTAAGCTGTTGCTATGGCAGTATCCATCCACACAGTGGCTTGCTTGTTGTGAATATTGTCCATTCACATCTCCCACAGCAGGGTGTTTCACTGACGCAGGTCAGGTCCTGTTTAAGGGCAAACTCCACAAGTGAACCCTCTTCATTCCAAGGAGTATCTCTTACCTCTTATTCTCTCTTAACGTCTACACTTGTGCCCTTCTATCCCACTCTCTATATCTACCTCATCTCACTCACCCTTTTTTCATTTCTCCCCTACCTTCTTCAGCTTGCTCTCGCTCCCACCTTCCTCCACCTTTCTACCTCTTCCTTTCTTATTCCTCCCTTAGCTCTGTTTCTCCACCCCTCTCTCTTAGAGTTTTCATTCAGCCGCAAATTTTGAGAATTGTTTCGGCCGCCGGGATTCGGGCTTGCCGTGCTGTGTAAAATAAAACATTTAAATAATAACTCTATGTCTACATACCTTTTACTACTGCGCTCTCTCAGCAGCTGCAGCCACTAGCGGCGCCAGGATTCCAATATTGTCTGGGCTAGAGAAATTTGTGGCCATGATGAAACACATTTTTCTGGAGATTTCAATGTTTTAAATTGCATTACGAATATGCTGGAGTGTACTCGGCAGAATGATGATCCACAAGACCACGACTGGCAGCGCATCCCAGAATTAGGGAGAAGCCCATATTCCAATGGCATATGTTAACACCGATACATCCTAAGAAATTACACCCTATGACTGCCCTGCTACTGTACCTTGCTGGACCTGGTAAACTATTGAAATTGGACCCAAAACTGATCAAAATGTTTTCCTAATCAGGCATAGGCCACATGCAGTTATTTTGTAATAAAACATGCATTCATGTTTGGCAGAAAATCTTATTTATTTATTGTTTAATTATTAAAAGCTCTTTTATTTCCCTTTCAAAAGAAAATGGTTAATACACTTGATTTATGCTACATAATTGAATACTAAATGTTTCTGATCAGTGATAGATGACCAAATGAATAAATGAGCTACCACCTCCACTTGTTTGCCCAGCCATGTAGAGATCAATTAGTTAAACCAAATCACATTGATTCATTATCAGGCAAGTCACAGGCTTTTGTTTGGGAGTTGGACAGGCTGCTACTATGCGAGTGAAGATCTACTTGTTAAGCTACATAAAATTAGGGCTGCACGATATATCGGTGAGCATATCGGAATCGGCCGATATTAGCTAAAAATGCCAACATCGGCCCGATGTCTAGTTTAATGCTGATGTGCAAAACTGATGTCAAAGCTGACGTGCATACCTATATAACGTAGGTAGATGATGTAATGACGCCGCAAAAAATACAGCGCTACACAGAACAACGCAGAAAAATATTAAGCGCACACTTCCAACTACTAAACAAGTTCAAGTTGAGCAGTTGTGGGCTAGTTGTAAATCATGCAGCACCTTATGTCAAGATCGCAGATTTTAGAGAAACAACAAATGTCGGTACATATAAGTGTCTTATATTGGCTGAAAGCTTAAATTCTTGTTAATATAACTACACTGTCCAATTTACAGTAGCTATTACTGCGGAAAAAATGCCATGCTATTGTTTGAGAGCTAACAACAAAACACTTTTTTCACTGCGATAGGTTTGATAAATTCACCTCTGAAGGTGAAATGTGTACTTACATTCTGAAATCTTGCTCTCATTTATCATCCCAAGGGTCCCAGAGATAACATGAAGTGTCGTTTTGTTAGATAAATCATTTTTCATATCCTAAAAAGGTCCATATAGCATGCACGATCAATTTTGTATTTCCACTCGTTCAATTTGCAAAGAAAGGAATCTGTGAAAGTCTCACCCTAAACGTTGTTTCAACGAGTCAAATCACGGTTGTATGTATTCCTCAGAGATCCTAGAACGTAACAAGACCACTTTATCATTAGGGGTGTAGTATATCCTGTAGGACAGCATATTTGGTCAGAGAGCGACGCCTTCATGGCACGCGGGCGGTCTTCACTTGAACGACCGTATCTTTGTCAAATAAGCACCAATCGGGGTCAAACAAAGGAGTATCCGGAAACCCTGTGTCTGTCGCAAAATGTAGGTGCTAACCTTTTGCGACAGCATGCCTTTTCCTTTTGGACAAAAATTATAAGAATATTCAGAGTTATGAAGTTATGAAAACCAGTTGTTTTGCAAATGTTGAACTTATAATATGGCTACTAATACAGGAAAAGCTAAATCAAAGTCCAAGTATACAGATTTGACGATATTCTTGCAGAGAAATGTAATATGAATGCAACTGTCTCCTTCACGATTTGCCCAAATGGTTCTGGGTGACTTCACACTAAATGTCATGGAGAACGCTCATACTTCAAGTTAACCGTCTGAAGCTTTGCACATACACTGCCATCTTGTGGACACCATCGGAATTACAACCAGAATGATGGCTAGAACTGGGACCTTTCTCTTGCATTTCAAAGATGGTGGTAGAAAAAAACTGTTTTTCCCCTTTGTTTTGTTCTACCAGATCTATTGTTATATTCTCCTACATTCAATTCACATTTCCACAAACTTCAATGTGTTTCCTTTCAAATGGTACCAAGAATATGCATATCCTTGCTTTAGGGCCTGAGCTACAGGCAGTTAGATTTGGTATGTCATTTTAGGCAAAAATTGATGCCAAAAATGTCAAATCGGTGCATCCCTACATAAAATGCTATCAAAATGTTCTGATCAGTGATAGGCCTATATGAGAACTAGAATAAAGATGATCATGAGCACACCTCAATTTAGCCAGATATCCAGATGTCTGGTAACCAGATATCCAAAGATTCAGTGAAAAGATAAGTCTGACATTGATTTATCAAGACGAGTCCCCACGCTTGTCTCAAAGCTACGTGATGGCACTGTCCCAATCAAAACGGTGCTGAAATTATCATCTTGTTGACCACACACTGCTATTACTTTACATTTTGTGTAATGGTTGGATATGACTTTTGGGAATTTCAGTATAAGCAACAGTTTGATACATGCATTGCCTTCAATTGCATTAGCCTACTTTATACCAATATTTTCCGTCATTCAGTTGCTCATAACTACGGTGAGTTTTCCTCTCTCGCTTTTCTAAGATGAGGCCTGTTTCCTCTCCTCACTCAGCTGCCTCCCGCCTCCGCTGCATTGTTCTCAACACCAGTTTTAAATTAATATACAGTTCTAGAAATCAGGCTTTTTCCCCGGGTTCGGGCTTAATACATTTCTGTGATGTAGGACCGAGCCTGGGTTCAGGCTTCAGTTCACCAGGCTGGGATAAGACCGGGCTCTACTCTCTATACCCCTCACTCTGTCTTTTACCCATCCTCCTAACATCCCTACTCACCCTTCCCCATGTTTGACTTATGCAACTCATCCCTCCCCTCTCCCCCTCCAGTCTGCAGCTCCCTGCCTGCATGATGTTGGGACACTAATGCTACGGTGGTGGACAGTAGGGGGGTAGTGCTGTTGCTAGGGCTGCCTCCCAGCCCTCTTATGGAGAGAAGAGAGAAAAGTAGAATGGTTTGATTTCTGAGTCCTGAAACTGGAAAAATGTCAGTGTCAGGTCTCAGGAAAAGCAAGCATCCCATTTATCTTGGCATGAGGGGTTTTGAAAGCATTGAATGGTGTACCTGTATATGTTATGTGACTTCTCTTAGCAGGACTTTTACAGAGCGGTTGTGCGTGGTGCCACTGACAGGTGTGGCATTGTGACTTTTCTGAGGTGAACCGATTCCTGAACTGAGGGGTCTTACATCACTGTAAAGGTAAATAATTGAGGCCATCCCCTCGCATGTAAAGTAGCGTTGCTCATTTCCCCCCAAAAGAGGACTGTATTGTTAGCAGAAGTATCGTAATCTACATAGAAAAGATGGGGTGTCACATTCTAGTTGTAAGAGTGGGGGAAGCTATTTAGTGTGACACCTGCTTATTCCTCAATAGCTCTAAATGGGCTGTCGCTGATGGTGACTGTGCTGTTCCTGGCGCTTCACTTTAGCTCTAGTGGGTGGTGGTGGGGATGTGTCAGTGACCATTGACAAGTCTGCAGTTTCTCTCTCCGTCTCGCTCTGTCTTTCTCTTTCTCTCTGCCTCGCCCTCTCTCTGTCTCTGTTTCTCCCTCTCACAGCCTGGCTCTTCAGGCGCTGAACGCATCACTGTGATGTAATTTTACTTATGGAACAGGGTGGTTATGTGTGTGCTGTCTATAAGGGCTGTTTGCTGTGGCGTATGATGGCTATAGGATAGGATGTACACTGTGAGCAGTGCGGAGAGCGTATAGGATCTGTATCAGGGATGATGCTGGCTGGGTCAGCAGAAAGTGGGTCAGCACTGGGGGAAGAGAAGAGAAGCTTTACACTGAAAACATGCCACACAGAGACAGCCACGGATGGAGTGGGCCTCTATTATTTCATCATGGTGCTCTCAAACACAGACGTGACCATGGTGGCCACCTTTCCACACCCAGGTTGACAAATGTATCTGTGTCTTTCTGTGGGTTCTTAGAAGACCCAGTCGAGGAACAGAACATTACCCTGATCCCTTTCAGGCCAACCCAGGGGCTTTGTCCCCTAACTAGTAAATAGTCTGCTTGTCTCACAGCCTTTGTGATCCCTGAAATAAAAGCATCAGGCTACAGTTATGGGCTTTAATGAGTCATTGGTTTCACCTCAGAAAAGGTTTTCGATGGAACGGATACGAGGAGAGGTTACCAATTTTTTTTCAGGGACAAAGTAACAGGGGCTTAGGAGAGGGTTGAAGAGCCTCTCCTAAGTGTGTGAACCTGTGTGACATATGGCCTAGTCAAACATTTGACCAATGACGTATATAAACCCTGGATAGCTGACGCTATGTCTTGGCCAATAAGAGCCTTTGAAGCCACCCGGCCGCCATATTCATACTCCTCCTTTCGAGGCTTTGCGTAATGGGAGTGAATCGAGGAAAAACGATATCTCCACATTAAAATACCCAACTTGTGAAAAATACCACGATGTACGGCATATGGATGCAGCCAGCCCCAATTCAAGGAATATGGGAAGACCTTTCAAATTTAAGTATTGAAATTATTAGTGTAGAAAATGTAATTGTAGGTCTATTTTGAGAGACTACTCCTGACAGCTTGTGGTCCTGTGTAACCATAGTAACGCATGTAAGCATGTGTCTGTGGTTTAACTAAATTACATTAGCTAGCTAGTTAACGGCTAATGTATGCTAGCTAGCTTACAAAGCAATAACCTATTGTTGATGTTATTAAGCATTGATAAGGTGGTGATAAATGTGTACCATTGAACTGCTGTTCTTACGGAATTATATATAGTCCTTTCACCGTTGTGACAATGGATGTAGTTAACGTTAGCAGCCAGCCTAGTAAGAAGGCCAACAGTGAACCAGTTCCTAGGTTTATTATACTAAGAGTAATTTATTGATCTTGACT
Organism: Salvelinus sp. IW2-2015; assembly: GCF_002910315.2. Lineage (NCBI taxonomy): Eukaryota > Metazoa > Chordata > Actinopteri > Salmoniformes > Salmonidae > Salvelinus > Salvelinus sp. IW2-2015. The sequence goes on from NC_036845.1 coordinate 3,438,989, forward strand.
TTCTTGCAATTTCTTTTTACTGGCTTCATGGGGGGAGTAAATTTACATCAGATTGATCTTAAATTGGTCAACAATATTTAAAACATTATGGGATCCTGCGTTAACTTCTCCAGCTTTACATTCAAGAAATTAACATTGTGCTGCTTTGTAGGGTAGAGGGGTGAGCTACATGTATTCATTTCAATCAACTTTTCCCCCCATTACAAACACTGTAATGCATACTTTTTAAACAATACATAATATTGTATGAACTGAACAGAAGTCAATCCTTTCTCAATAAATATGAAAAATATTAACAACATTTCAATACATTTTTTGAGTTTGTATGTAGCCGTCCCCACTACAACAAATAAATACTTCAATGCATGTATTTTTGTCCTTGAAACATTCCATTGAAATAGTGTAAATTCCCATTAATTCCTACGGAGTCTGTTCCTAATGAGTAGTATCAATATGGCGGACGGTGACTTCAGAACAACCTCTGTCAGTCATCTAGTGAATACATATAGAGTACCAGTCAAAAGTTTGGACACACCGACTCATTCAAGGGTGTTTCTTAATTTCTACTATTTTCTACATTGTAGAACTATGAAATAACACATACGGAATCATGTAGTAACCAAAAAAGTGTTAAACAAATCAAAATATAATTTCGATTTTTCAAAGTAGCCACCCTTTGCCTTGATGACAGCTTTGCACATTCTTGGCATTCTCTCAACCAGCTTCACCTGTAATGGAACAGTGGGTTAACTGCCTTGTTCAGGGGCAGAACAATGTGTATATATACACTGCTCAAAAAAATAAAGGGAACACTAAAATAACACATCCTACACTACAGGCTGATCCAACTTTGATGTAATGTCCTTAAAACAAGTCAAAATGAGGCTCAGTAGTGTGTGTGGCCTCCACGTGCCTGTATGACCTCCCTACAACGCTTGGGCATGCTCCTGATGAGGTGCGGAATGGTCTCCTGAGGGATCTCCTCCCAGACCTGGACTAAAGCATCCGCCAACTCCTGGACAGTCTGTGGTGCAACATGGCGTTGGTGGATGGAGCGAGACATGATGTCCCAGATGTGCTCAATTGGATTCAGGTCTGGGGAACGGGCGGGCCAGTCCATAGCATCAATGCCTTCCTCTTGCAGGAACTGCTGACACACTCCAGCCACATGAGGTCTAGCATTGTCTTGCATTAGGAGGAACCCAGGGCCAACCGCACCAGCATATGGTCTCACAAGGGTCGGAGGATCTCATCTCGGTACCTAATGGCAGTCAGGCTACCTCTGGCGAGCACATGCAGGGCTGTGCGGCCCCCAAAGAAATGCCACCCCACACCATGACTGACCCACCGCCAAACCGGTCATGCTGGAGGATGTTGCAGGCAGCAGAACGTTCTCCACGGCGTCTCCAGACTCTGTCACGTCTGTCACATGTGCTCAGTGTGAACCTGCTTTCATCTGTGAAGAGCACAGGGCGCCATGGCGATTTGCCAATCTTGGTGTTCTCTGGCAATGCCAAACGTCCTGCACGGTGTTGGGCTGTAAGCACAACCCCCACCTGTGGACGTCGGGCCCTCATACCACCCTCATGGAGTCTGTTTCTGACCGTTTGAGCAGACACATGCACATTTGTGGCTGCTGGAGGTCATTTTGCAGGGCTCTGGCAGTGCTCCTCCTTGCACAAAGGCGGAGGTAGTGGTCCTGCTGCTGGGTTGTTGCCCTCCTACGGCTCCTCCACGTCTCCTGATGTACTGGCCTGTCTCCTGGTAGCGCCTCCATGCTCTGGACACTACGCTGACAGACACAGCAAACCTTCTTGCCACAGCTCGCATTGATGTGCCATCCTGGATGAGCTGCACTACTGAGCCACTTGTGTGGGTGTAGACTCCGTCTCATGCTACCACTAGAGTGAAAGCACCGCCAGCATTCAAAAGTGACCAAAACATCAGCCAGGAAGCATGGAACTGAGAAGTGGTCTGTGGTCACCACCTGCAGAACCACTCCTTTATTGGGGGTGGTCGTTGCTAATTGCCTATAATTTCCACCTGTTGTCTATTCCATTTGCACAACAGCATGTGAAATTTATTGTCAATCAGTGTTGCTTCCTAAGTGGACAGTTTGATTTCACAGAAGTGTGATTGACTTGGAGTTACATTGTGTTGTTTAAGTTTTCCCTTTATTTTTTTGAGCAGTGTATATATTATTTTTACCTTGTCAGCTCGGGGATTTGATCTAGCAACCTTTCGGTTACAAGTCCAACGCTCTAACCACTAAGCTACCTGCCTCCCAAATGATTCAATATGTGTTATTTCATAGTTCTAATGTCTTCACCATTATTCTACAATGTAGAAAATAGTAAAAAATAAAGAAAAACCCTTGAATGAGTAGGTGTGTCCAAACTTTTGACTGGTACTGTATATCATTGCATATGACCATGTTTGACAAAAAAATAGCAGTAAAGACATGTCTTTTTCCCATGTCATTTCAGCAAGCCATGACACCCACCATCCCAGATTGTTCTGGAATTGTAGAGAACTGGTTGTTAGGTTGGAATTGGTGTGGGGGGTCCGCCAGTGGCTTTTGTTCATTTTATTGGATTCTTCATGTCTTACTCATTATTAAGAATATCATGGTCCAAATCAAATGTTCGGTACTATATTTATTGAAGATAGTAATCCTATGAATTAAAATGGCCAATTTGGGTGAAATCTATAAGCTTAATTTCTCAAATCAAATGATAGTTCAACTAAATGTTTCAGGAATGCTAATCTTATATGTTTCCTAATTACAGAAACAATTTCAGCACAATCTGAGATGGTGGGTGTCAAAACCCTCTTTCTTGTGCTTTTTGAGGTGGAACGACCTATTACAATTAGGGATGCACGATATATCGGAATCGGACGATTATTAGCTAAAAATGCATTTGTCTGTCAAAAAAGATGCAGTAGCACTGCCAAAGCTGTACAAAAACGTCTGCAAACAAGCAAACAACGGCCACGACCAATGTGTTTACAATACCGTGTTGGTAATAATGCATCATTTGTTCAACCGGAACTTCTGGGGTAGCTAGCTTTAGCTTGTTACCTAGCTAGCACCAATACAACCAGCCTGAAAACAATGATCAGTAGAAACTGCAGTCATTTTCATTATTCTTAGCAATGATTTTCGGGAATCCTTTTTAGTAAGTATTAGCTATGTTGCCATTTGTTCATCTATTGAAATTGAACTTCAGTTCATGAAAATAAATAGCTAGCCAGCTACTTAACCCTGTTGCACAAAGCTAATGTTATACGCAGCCAGCTAGCTTCATCTGGCTAGTGAGGCTCGACCGGACCGGGTTATGTGTTGTGAAGCTAGCCACAATAAGGATTAGGCACAATAGTAGAATTTGCGGTTTGCCTTCATAATATAAGTATGTCTTTGACAGTGATGCAAATGAATAAAGAGTAGAATTATGCCATACTTTTATTTTGAAGGCTAACCGCAAAGTCCACTATTGTGGCTAATCCTCATTGTGGCTAGGTTCACCATTAATCAATTAAGAACTGTCTTATAAGTTAGGGTTATTTTAGATGATGACACCTAGCTATATAGTTAGCTAGCTAACTAAAGCTACTGAAATAGATTATGTCGTGTTATTTGACACGCAAAGACCCAAACGGTGTTCCATAGAAATCCTGGTTGAGAATGAAACGATTGAACAAATGAACAACGAAACAGCACAGCAAGTAAGTGAAAAATAGGTTTTGATTATGTTTTACTGGTAATGGGGACATGCGTAAATGCCAACAAAATACCTTGTTGGTCAGTGTGTGTGTAACCTTTATTTAACTAAGCAAGTCAGTTAAGAACAAATTCTTATTTACAATGACGGCCCGGATGACGCTGGGCCTATTGTGCCCCACCCTATGGGACTCCCAATCACGGCCAGATGTGATACAGCCTGGATTCGAACCAGGGACTGTATTGATGCCTCTTGCACTGAGATGCAGTGCTTGAGACCGCTGCGTCCATGTGTGTGTGTAACTATTTAACTGGACTAGAATGCTTAATAGGGATCGGCGTCCCGTCAACGGGCTAGTTGTAAATCATGCAGCACCTTATGTCAAGATCGCAGATTTTAGAGAAACAACAAATGTCGGTACATATAAGTGTCTTATATTGGCTGANTTATGTCAAGATCGCAGATTTTAGAGAAACAACAAATGTCGGTACATATAAGTGTCTTATATTGGCTGAAAGCTTAAATTCTTGTTAATATAACTGCACTGTCCAATTTACAGTAGCTATTACTGCGACTAGAATGCTTAAAAGGGCGCTAAAATGTTAAATATCGGTATAGTTGGGGGTTTTTTTGCAAGGAAAATATTGGTATCGGCCGAAAATGTCATATTGGTGCATCACTAATTACAATTCATAAATCTGACAACATCAATGCGGGGTAGAGTAGTGTTTTTGACTTCGATACCAGGTTTAGTATCACAATACTTAATACCAAAACAATAACACTGCATAAAAAGGCATATTATCCAAAGTCACAGAATAGCACTTGATCCAGACAAACTCAGCTACTGCTTTATTCAATCGTTGGGCGTCTTGAGTTCAATATCAGTACATTTGCATTTTTTTACATAATGGTAATCACTTATTTGAATGGTAAATCTCTATTGATAAACTCGGTAAATCAAGCTGTAGTCTATCCACAATACAGGTGAATGCATATTCAATGTGTGCATGAATTGAATTAATAATTAGGCTACAAAATAAACTTTCCAGTGACACTGACACACCCAATGATGAAGATGAAGCATAGACTACTCACCGGAGATGGCCGAAGCACTCGTGCCAATATCTCAAGGTAAGCTACTTTTAAAAACAGTGCTGTTTGCTCCGACTCGCTCAAAAGTTGAGAAAAAAATGGTTCGCTTCTACAGACAGATTAGTCTTCTCTTTTCAACAGTAGGCATTTGCTTTACAAACGGTAGGCCTACATTTTTCTCGCAATTGTATTTTGAAATTTGTGAAAGGCAAACTGACAGCCGCAACCAACCATAAAAATATAATTCATAGATGGAGGTTCCCATTCAAGTCAGGTGCACACAGTCCGACGCACAAAGTGCCAGGGTTAGAGCTTCCAAAATCCTTCTGTGGATTATATCTATGACCACAACGCAACAAGCTGTTCTACACTGAGTGTACAAAACATTAAAGACACCTGCTCTTTCCATGACAAACTGACCATGTGAATTCAGCTGGAAGCTATGATCTCTTATTGATGTCACTTGTTTACATTTACATTTAAGTCATTTAGCAGACGCTTTTATCCAGAGCGACTTACAAATTGGTGCATTCACCTTATGATATCCAGTGGAACAACCACTTTACAATAGTGCATCTAACTCTTTTAAGGGGGGGGGTTAGAGGGATTACTTTATCCTATCCTAGGTATTCCTTAAAGAGGTGGGGTTTCGGGTGTCTCCGGAAGGTGGTGATTGACTCCGCTGACCTGGCGTCGTGAGGGAGTTTGTTCCACCATTGGGGTGCCAGAGCAGCGAACAGTTTTGACTGGGCTGAGCGGGAACTGTACTTCCTCAGAGGTAGGGAGGCGAGCAGGCCAGAGGTGGATGAACGCAGTGCCCTTGTTTGGGTGTAGGGCCTGATCAGAGCCTGAAGGTACGGAGGTGCCGTTCCCCTCACAGCTCCGTAGGCAAGCACCATGGTCTTGTAGCGGATGCGAGCTTCAACTGGAAGCCAGTGGAGAGAGCGGAGGAGCGGGTGACGTGAGAGAACTTGGGAAGGTTGAACACCAGACGGGCTGCGGCGTTCTGGATGAGTTGTAGGGGTTTAATGGCACAGGCAGGGAGCCCAGCCAACAGCGAGTTGCAGTAATCCAGACGGGAGATGACAAGTGCCTGGATTAGGACCTGCGCCGCTTCCTGTGTGAGGCAGGGTCGCACTCTGCGAATGTTGTAGAGCATGAACCTACAGGAACGGGTCACCGCCTTGTTGTTAAATCCACTTCAATCTGTGTAGATGAAGTGGAGGAGACAGGTTAAAGAAGGATGTTTAGGACTTGAGACAATTGAGACTGGGATTGTGTGTGTGTGTGTGTGCCATTCAGAGGGTGAATGAGCAAGACAAAATATGTAAGTGCCTTTGAACGGGGTATGGTGTCAGGTGAACCTGTTGGTGTCAAGAACTGCAACCCTGATGGGTTTTTCACATTCAACAGTTTGCTATGTGTACCAACAATGGTCCACCACCCAAACAACATCCAGCCAACTTGACACAACTCTGGGAAGCATTGGAGTCGACATGGGCCAGCAAACCTGTGGAAGGCTTTCGACACTTTTGTGAAGTCCATGCCCCGATGAGTTGAGGCTGTTCTGAGGGAAAAGCGTTTCAGTATACAGAAGTTTCATATACTGTTCGTGCAACACTAGGGTAGAGAGCAGAGACCAAGTCACATATTCATAATTGCGTCCCTTGAAACACTTAGGCTGCATTTATACAGGCAGACCAATTATGCTATTTTTTTCTACTAATTGTCTTTTGACCAAACACATCAAATCTTTTCACCTCAGCTCTTTTTCAGAGGTGATTAGATTGGTCGAAAGACCAATTCGTGAAAAAATATCAAAGATGTGTGAACACCGCCATAGAGATCCACTCACACAAACAATTATCCACACCATAAAGATGTTCAGACACCTGAGGGGCCACATTACCCTTGAGCATACTGAGCCTATATCCATGCACTCGCTGATCCCATGGCAAGCAGACACATACCAACCCGCCTTGACATATGTTCACCCCTTGCACACACCTCCATGTGCCCACATACCCGAATGCATCCATATGACACTGGCAAACAGTGGCAGGGTCCAAAACATGCCACCAGTCCGAGCCGCCCAGCCCACCCACCTGCCACAAAGATCCCTTGTTTGGACACAGGAGTGACCAGTAGTTCAGCCAGACCACTCAGACCCAGTTGGACTACGGACAAAGAGCACCATTCCTTAATCCCTTCCTTGAAGTAAACACAGATCTGAGATGGTATGGAGTGGTGAAAGCTCTCTCTTATCCAATCACACATAGATCTGTGATTACCTCTAGGAATGAGGAAACATTGTCCAACTATTGGAGCAGGGCCCTAAGAGGTAGAGTTATGTGGGAGTGTCAGGAAGCAGCGCTTGGAATTTCCAGGTGCGTGGCGTGATGGGTAGGGTGGGGAAAGGGGGTGGTGGATGTGCCCCCTCCGGTTGGTCTGCCCCAAGGTAACACCCGGCACTTTACCCGGATTGCCCTAGAGATGAACCCCTACTACAGAAATGGGTTCCACAAATTGTAAGTGGCTTTGGATTAAACATGTCATTCAAATAAATAAATTAGCTAGCTCGTCTGTCTGCTCAGTAGACTCTAGGCAATGGCTATCCATCTGTGTTAATGATTGTGAATATTTACATGTTTTGTCCCTTTTGACATCCTGCGCTTGTACACCTTTGCTTGTGCTGCAGACCGTGTGCTCCCATGGACAGGCTATTTGTGCTCACATACGTGTGTTTGTGTGTGTATGCTTGTAAGTGAAAGGCCCTGTTGTCTCTGTGGGAGTGTGAGACTGTTCCCAGCTTCAACAATGACAGCCAAAGTGACTGTCTGTGTGCCTGCATGCCTGCACATACCCTTTGCCAGCCACCATGCCAGCTCTAAACTGGCACAGCAAGAATTAAATAGCCAGAGCTTCTAGAGATTATAGCTGGCTTAACAGAAGCTTAATCACATCATATGTGCAGTATAGGGTGAATAGGAAAGGAACAGCGACCAAGAGGGGGAGGAATATATATATTTTACAGTGAAGAGTGGGAGAGGACTTTAAAAGGAGATGGGAAATTGTTATTTTAGGTACTTTGCAGGCTACAGCTCTACCACTGTGGATTTGAATATAATGAATGGTAGGTGCAGGTTCCCCTAATAAAAGCCTGTTTAACCCTTAAGCCAACATCAACTACCTTCTGTTTTTAGGGTTTTCAACTCTGGTGCTCTTTGTGCTGTAACACATCTCACAAAGTTTTTTCACCACTGCTAGCTGAGTCACTGAAGTCAGAACTCTTCAGATAAACTTGACGACAGCACTCTTCACTGATAACGCAGAGCCAAACATGCTTTTGTGAGGCAAACCAGTAACCACAGGAGTAACGCGGTCCTTGTTATCGACAGACTGTCAAGCATGATCCTTTAAATTACAGTCAGATTTTCTCTTGGGGACTTTCCTTTACTCCTAAGGTGTCAGTTGGAATTAAATTGTGCAGCTATTTATAAACCGTGATCCATCTTTACCCATTTTGTCTGTGTAAGTAGTCCCATGTCCGGTGCTGTGTCAGTTACAGGGCAACCTGGTATCCTAGTGCCGATGCAGCGCTGGACTGGCTGGATCCTTCCAAGTGAGGCAATTATTACCCAACGAATGTGATAAGTAGTTAGTATTGATTGTATTTGTATTTGACTACATCCTCCACAAGCCCTCCCTCTGCAGGAAGAGGCCACATCTGTGACAGATCCATGTCAATTAACCCACAGTGGCCTGTTAACCCGTGTACCTGAAGTTAAGGCAACGTTATTCAATACTTAGATGTGCCTGGTGTGAAACACTGGACATGAGAGGAAGACTCTAATGAAATGCTGCTGCAGAGTGTTGGGCTCCCGTGAGGAAAAGACCACCACATTTGAGACCTTGGGGTGATTGGAGGGCAGAGGCCCTCCAGTGCATTTTTGTCATCAGTTTAAAGGTGCAATATGCAGAAATCGCTCTGCTATTTCCTGGTCACTAAAGTTCTAATAGTTTGCCTAATTTCAGTTTGTGACCCAAACAAGTGTAGAGAATCATTGTACCATCTAAACCGCTGTGAAATATATTTTCAATAACCAAAAATATTGTATTTTCAACTGTTTGAAGCTGGTGCACAAAACCAAAAGTAAAAGACGCAAAAATTAAACTTAAAAACGGTAAGCATAGAAATAGCCCACATAGAACAGATCTATTGCTTCTTAGACTTGCTTTCAATGAGTGACAGATCTATAACTCACATTTAAAATCAAATGTTATTTGTCACATGCGCCGAATACAACAGGTGTAGACCTTACAGTGACATGCTTACTTACAAGCCCTTGACCAGCAATGCTTTAAGAAGTTAAGAAGAAAAATTTAAAATAGATAAGTAAAAACAAACAAAAAAAGGAACATAATTAAACAAGCACAATTTCTATGTCAATTTGGTCAGGTCGCCCAAAAAGTTATATATTGCAGCTTTAAACTGGATCGGTTGCTTGCTGGATGGCAAATTGAGTGTCTTATTATTTTTATGTCTGTTTAGATATTTGAATAGATGCTGCAGCTGTCCTTGTCTGTCTGTTCTTCCTTACTGTACTTTTTTCTGTAGCAATGCTACCGTACCTGTAGACTTACGGTAATTGTGCTAACGCTAGTTAGCATTGGCTTGCGAAACTTCCTGTTTACTGCACGCAGAGACATAAACATTTTATAACCCCAGATAAATGCCAGAATCTCGCAGTATCTCTAAGGCAGATGTTTAGATTTATATAAAGAAAACTGCCACTGCTGTTCATTGATAACAGCTAACCGTGTGGTGTTCAGCTGGGGGTTTTGGGAGAGACCACAGCCTACAATATATAATGTCCTCACTCCCCTATCAGAATTGAGTCGGTGTCTACAACCGGCCGGTACTTAGGCTACAATTTATTAATTTCAGTCGCTGTTATGTCACTGTTTCTTCATCATTATGCATAGATATCGTAATGAATCTAGGATGGAGAGCAGGTAGATTTGACTCTCCAAACTGTAGGCTAAAAATAACTTCCGCCTGTTTCCAGAAAATCTGCAAATTATTGTTGTGATGCTATTTCAGTTAGATAGTCAGTACAAGGTCTAGTCCTGGCTGTGGTGGTATGTGTTCTGTTTTCCAATAGATTTTGTAATGGGTTTGTCTTTTGGCAAGTCATACTGCCGGAGCCGTTTCTAATAATGTTATTGGTGACTGTGAAATGTTTCTGCCTGCCTATCCCTCTCCAAATCCATCCTGACAGTATAAACTGCAGCTATTTTAGGAGTTATAAGTTCATGTTGAAGCAGGAGCTGATGGTAAAAAGGAGTTTTTCTATACTTGACACTGAATCTAGAAAATGTTGACCTACATTTAAAAAAGCATTGTGTGATGTGATCCTAGCCACATCCATGTAGTATTTAATTGCACTTTGCACTGGAGTGAGTTGCTCACCTATAACACAGTGCAGTTGCTTGGTGCTGGTCAGAAAAGAAATCACTCTTCCTCTGGCAGTGCCCAGCCAGTGGTTTGTTGTAATAACTAGGGTTGGCCACTGGGGGCAGCAAAGGAGGGACCACCAGACCCTCCTCAAATTTAACAATGTTTGGCCTGCATCACACCCGTTAATCTACTTCTCTGGATGTTTATCCTGGTCCTAAAGTCAGCCCGGTGCTGTCACAAAGCCTCAGTTCCAATTCCTCTTACTACCATCAGTTGATTAAAATATATTTTGTTATTTTCTGCCTTTACTTGTATGCGAAATGTATGCTGTTAATTTAAATGGAAGAGCAGGAGGGTATTTTTTTGCACACAGACAGACTGTCAGAACTAGAACTGTGCCATTGCCTCTTATGGGTATATCCCAAACAGAAACCTGATCTCAACATAAACTCTCCCTGACCCCTTAAGAAAAAATAACCCTTAATCCTGGCATTGTAAACCATGACATAGTGCAACATTGGAAATGTCTACATGCATCCCGAGACAACATTGTGTTATGTACAATAGATGAGGATCCTGTTTAACGCTTTTGGGTCTCTGTGTGACACCGTTTTGTGGTATGTGTGACTAGCCCCTTCTGTCTGTCTGCTGGAATGAATGTGTGCTTTTCAGGTGAAAGGTCGAGCAGGGGGAGGGGGAGCCTCATCAGGGATTAAGGGTGGGGATTCTCTGTCTCTCTCCGGAAAGGGTCAGGCATAAACGCAAAGACACTTGCATAGTGATGCCGTGTAAGCCCTCTGTGCCATTATCCCTCCCCCTTTAATACAGACACAGTAATGCACACAAATGAGGGTGGACCTGCACCTGCTTGAGAACAGGTTACAAGTTTCTGGCAAAATATATATATATATATATATATAAATAAGGAGCCAAAAGAAATTTGGGAATTAAAATATTGTAAAATGTAAATTATAGAGAAGTATAATTAATGAATTAAATTGTGATGAAAATTATCATTTATGTTGTAGAATGCTTCCTGAATTTATTAGAATTTAAATGGAAATGATGGTAACTCTGAGCAGAACACATTTATACCTCAGTTATGTTCAGCGGTTTCATACAGGAGAATGGAGACCTCTAGGTGTCATTAGCAGACATTGAAGGAGATGTTTGACTAGAAAGATTTTCCTCTTTTTTTTTTTTAAGTGATCATACAAAAAAGTTATTTCCTCTTTTCTATTCAACAGTTATCATTTCTAAGCATCACATAACAAAAACATAAGAGATTATGGGACTTTATGAAATGCTTTCTGTGTTGAATTTCATTTGTAAATCTGCATGGTTACTCGCAAGGAAGCAAACAGTTTAAGTTTACCCCTGCTATAAAAAACAATGTCATAACTTTATGACACTAATATTATCTAGATTGCTCAATCTGTTTGTCCAGTATTCCCGGCACGGCCCAAGTATTTGCCTCCCCTTTACTTCACTCCTACACCTGTTCTTGCAAGGACCTCCCGGGTCCTATTTATGGACGAAGCGCCTCTAACTTCTTTCAGTGTTCAACTTGACTCTCTGCCTGCTCTTGGGTTTCTTGGCAGAACTCTAGTGGCAGTAGCAACATTAGGCCATTTTTGTCACATGTAACTCCAACCTTTCCTGTACACTATATAGCCCACTGGGAAACATAACACATGCTCATGCTCATCACCTATGACATGCCTTGCGCCTGTTTTGTAAACGCCTGTAGTTGCCGGGTGGAATTATGGGTCATGGCTAGAAGGGATCCAGCTTTTGTCAAATTAATGTCAAAAGTATACTTTTTTGCATTTTAGCTAACCCTAAACCTTTTCCTAACCTTAACCTAATTCTCCTAACATGCAACGAAAAGTCAACTCTGATGATAATTTCACAAAAGCTGGATCCCTTCTAGGCATGACCAGGAATTCTGCCACATTTCCCATTCCTCCCTGAGGTCCTTGAGCTGTTGTGATGATCAGAGGGGCATGTTGTAACAGAGGATGAGGCATAGATGTATATTTTGTTTTACATTGTTTCACTCAAGTCAAAGTTAGAGATTCAAATATCAGTTTCTTGTCAGTGTGTTACTTTTAACAGTTGCAGCTTGATGTACCATACTGCAAGTTCTAGATAACTTTAATAAATCAAGCGTTTTACATCACTTTCTATTGCATATTTTTCTATGTTTTACAAAGTGAATTGTATTATTGGCTAATTTTATTATATTCCATTCCAAAGGGACTGGCATGGGCTGTCAACGGGTAGTAAAAAGGTTAGTGCCTATTTTAAAAATAAAATAAATAAAAATGTGGAGACCTTGGCGTCACAAGGAGCCATGTAACCTTATTTAGTTGTCAGGATTTCACTGGTCGGCAATGAGAGCTATGATATATATTTGGATATTCTGCCTGTAGATAGGGAGGTTGAAAATACAGCAGAGAAGCATGTGATTCGTTGTTGGTAAGGATTCCATCATCCCTGCGCTGGGTGAGAATGAGTGATGATTAAGATGGGTGAAATCAGTGCTTGTCTCTGGGTCTACTTATCGCAGAAATTAAATGACATTTAGTTCAACAGTATACACACACCTTATAAAACATCTTCCCAGGCTTTAGCTGAGTTGAAACGCAACCCCGGTAACCTCCCCGCAGTGTAATTGTAATTCGCTGCTGTGTTACCCCTCCGTTCCTCTGGCGCTCGCTAGCTTCTTCTGTAGAGTTCGACTACCGTATCTTCCCACTGCATCATGTTTACCTAGCAACACGCATCACCCGCTGCCGGCCCTCCCATTGGTCATTTCAAAACGCACGCGGGACCAATGGCAGGGCTGTTACCATGGTACAGTGTGTAGTTGCCGGGTGGAATTTTGCTGCAAGGCACGTGAGTCCCGGAGTCTTCGCCTTGCGTTTTTAATCTCGGGTGTCTGGGAGCTTTGCAAACGTGATTTATTGGAACCGAGTCACACTCCCTTTGGAGAGTCAGCTCACATAATACACGTACACAGTTATCTATACATTTGTGCGTATACAATCAAAATAGTGTAATGACACAAGGAGGCTGCACCAGTTCGGTTTGGACTGTATGTGCCATGCTGTGCCTCTGTTCGGCGCTAAGGGGAAAGGGGGACTGAATTTGCTGGCTAATTGCTCAACCAAGTTTAGTATAACGTTATGATGTTGCTATTCATATTTGGTGTGTCATATTTTGGAACACAGATGGAGAGCGGCTGTGGTGTCAGTCTCCAGATCCGATTAAAGACTGTCAAAGTCCCTGGCATTTTGGAATGAAGTTATAAGCAGTTTACACATACATTTGGGGACATCATTGTTATTTATTCTATTAGATAGTAAATGTATTGTTATTTTTCTCATCATTTGTATGTTTCTGGTAACACAGGTTTTTTTTAATGTTCAGACCATTGAGTCATTGTTGTTGGTGACTGTTTACGTCCTAATTTGTGGTCTAGAGAACATTCGTAATTGAGAAATATAGCAATACCCTGCGACTTTTAAATTGCCAGTCTTCCCCAGAACATAGCAAATGCATACACAGTGCAAACTGCAGAGCAACCCCAGATGCTATTGCAAAAGTAATTCTAAAGTTCTTGTCCTGCATGCAAATTGTACATTTATTTTGGGTGTGAGCACCCACATCCCCCTTCCCATGTCGCCTACCACCTCAGTAACATCCCTGACCTATAACCTGTCATTGGGGTTTAGTTTTTGCATCAACAGTGCTCTCTTATGGAAGTGACACGTGCTGCATAGCTATTGCAAATATCTCCAGCTCGCAGTTTGATTAAATTGTGTGCTGAAATCTATCCCAATCCTTGCATGACGACAGTAGCTGTCTGCAGTGAAGTGAAGTTAAAGTTTTTCTGAAGGGGGAACACGCACATTCACTGGCTACCGTGGAGGATGAATGACGGCATGGTTAACCTCGTTTTGTACATCCCCTCCCATCTCTCCAGTTGCTGTTCTTTTGGGGGAGAATATGGAAACGGATACCCAACATGAACACGCAGGGATTCACAACATGCAATCTCCTTGAGAACAGACAATGTTGTTTCAGCTCCATACTTCACAGGGAATTATTTTCAGAGCTTTCAAAATACCAAGGCTAAATTATCACAACATTACTTAACCTGCCCTTTTGTGTTTTACTGGATTGAGATACATATACATTTTTGAAGTCGTCTGTTATTATGTCATAGATAATCATTTACCCCATTGCCATTTATTGGTGTCATAAGGGTGTAAAATAGTTTTTCTTCCTGTATTTGATCTGAAGAAACAAAGTATATTTAGTTAATATTCCCCAAAAAGTAACTCAGTTTGATCACATTGTCAGTGTTTTCAGATATCCTGGATCATGTAATTGCCTGTTTTGCTTGTTAGCCTAGTTTGTGTGACTTGCAGGCAAGTTTTTTATTTACTGGACATACTATTTTAACTAGATGTGAACGGTCACCTGGCAGATGTCCCTGTGCATTAGATATTCTCGTTTTCTGTTTTTTTTGTGCTCTATCAAGTTATGCATGCTATTTATGGGAAGTTTAAAGTATTGTTTGAACTTTTCTATATAGATCTTTTTTGCATGACTTCATGAGCTACCCCTTTGGTCGCATTTCTAGTGGTATTTCCCCCTTCCCCTATCTGTCTACCTGAGGTCTTTAACTGTTTCCGCGGGCACGTCTTTCTGCCTCCGCGATGCATTTGGCGACGACGAGGAGGCAAGGGGACAGGGCAGCCTCATTTTCTATCTCCGCCCACATATCCAATTTGACCAATTCAAGCAGCTGAAGGGACGTCGTCTGACCAATCACGCTCGAGCTGCCGCGGCGTCGGATAGCAACAGAGTCTGCGAACGCGCACACTGGGGGTGGGGAGTGTTGAGCTCACGATCGAGGAAGGCGCGCCAGGGAAAGCGGAGAGTAGTGGCGGTGGAAAGCAATAAGAGAAGGGGAAGGGTTTTGCCAGTGTGCGTTCTTTAGCACAGAAAATGTGAAATCATTCTCAAGGACTGGTAGAACTAAATGAAGCTTGCAGAAATAGACATGGTGAAGGACAGCAAACAAATTAGCTGTCTTAGTAATTATTTTCTGAATAAACCTGAGGAACAGGAAACAACTTTTGTCATTATCATGACTTGTAATAAACTTCTGAAAGATATAGTCATAAATAGGCTACAGCTTCAAGTTGACTCAAATATAGTGTCACAAAATGCTTTCTTTACCGATTACATTACTGGTTCTAAGGTAACTTGTTTGACTTTATCCAATACCTTAGTTATTAGTTATAACTCACTTGCATATTTTCGTTATGCGCCATCGGACTCAACCTTTTGTTATATATTGAGATGAGTTGACAAGTTTTTCCCATAGCATGTATACTAGTTGCGGAATATTGTTGCGGTTGTCAATTTCAGATATTGTGTGAATAGTGGTAAGGGCTTTTATTTGGGCACGCGCACCGAGTGTCGCCCCATCAATGTAGTCCTTGTCTATATGTGTATGTGTGTATGTACAGTATATATATGTAATGTATATATATCTGCCTGTTACTATAAATGGAGAGGAGCAACTTTGTGGCGCAACTACTCTAGAAAAGGGGGGATATGAAAAGTCTCAGGGTTGACATCATGTAGCTGTGTGTGTTACAATATTTAAAGTGCCCCGCGTGTAATTTCACATAAACAGATAAATAAATCTCTGCGTAATGTCTCCTTGCTGTACTGTGACTCTACGTAGCCCCGCTAATTTAAGAGTTTTAAACATTAATGTGCGTGGAGCTGCGTCAACCCAGCTGCTATCGGAGTGTATCTCCACAGCCCCCCCTGCGCTCGAATAGCTGTTGGAACAATCCGCATCGCAGGGTGTGGATCCAGAGCGGTCCAGAAAGGGTAGCCAGCACAGGGAGTAATAACGGGAGAGGGGCGAATATGAGTTAATGCTACCCGGGAAGAACACCACCTCGGAGGTGAATATC
>NC_036845.1:3455374-3462050 GCF_002910315.2 Salvelinus sp. IW2-2015
CTGAACTCAAACATTGCCATAAACCACACATTCGTCAGTTCACCTATGTGAATACCTATGAAAATATCAGGTTCGCAAAATCACTCCTTCATCCGAAAAGTTTTTTTCCCTCATAATTCGCTGAACAATAAGGCACGTAACAAACAGCCAATCCAAGTAACCACATAGATTCCACTGCAAATGCTCACACACTGACGATAGCAGATCCCTTCCACCAATCAACACCCGAGACGAACACACAGAACCGCAAATGTGAAAAACAAAAATCCTTCATGTCTTTTTCCTCCTCACAATCTGGACTAACAGCCAATCCACAAGTTCCTGCAAGTGTGAAATCTTCATGCATCAAAAGGTTTAAAGCCACAAATTCTCTTTTAGTCTTAGGTGTGCACAGTTGACAGACAGAAAAGTGCTGGTCAGAATGACGCTAGCCTCAGTCTTGATAGATTTTGAGGGCAACAAGAACATTTGAATGCCCTGAACGTGCAAAACATTGCTGATTGCATTAGAGCAGGCCAACAAGAACAATTGTAATGTGAACGGTGAATGACAGACCCCTCCCTACTTTTATACCACCGGCAATGTGGAGAACAGGCCGAAATGAATGCCAGCAGACGAGAGTTCAACTATCATTTCTCTCTTGAAAGAGAGCAGCATAGAGACTAGACCAGCAGAGAGAGAGCAGAGGGATAGAGTAGAGAAGAGAGGGAGAGCAAGGTAAAGACCAGAGACGAGAGCGCGAGAGAGTAGAGCAGAGAGAGACTGAGGGCAGAGAGGAGGACAGAGCAAGAAGAGGCAAGAGAGAGAGATGAGGAAGAGAGAGAGAGAGAGAGAGAGTGAGAGAGACGAGAGAGTCAAGAGAGAGAAGAGAGAGAATGGATGAGAGACCAGAGAGATGAGAGATGGGAGAGTAAGAGACGAGAGCAGAGAGAGAGAGATGACGAAGCAGAGACGATGAGATGCAGAGCATTTGAGAAGAGAGCAGAGAGCAGACGATGAGAGTAAGAAGAGCAGAGAGAGAGAGAGAGAGACGCCACGAGAGCAGAGAGAGAGAGAGGAGGGCATCGAAGAGAGAGAGCAGAGAGAGAGAGAAGCAGCGGGGCCGTCAATAGCTGTTCAGATTCTGACACCCCCATGTTGCTGTAACTGGACATGGCCCTTGAGGCCTACCTTCAGAGGGCCGCTCTCATTTCTCTCTTTCTGCAGAGATGATCACACACACACACACACACACACACACCACACACACACACAACACACACACACACACACACACACACCACACACACACACACAACACACACGACACACACACGCAACGCGACACGCACACGCACGCACGCACGCACGCACGCACGCACGCACGCACACGCACACACACACACACACCCTCTACATTATCCCTGACTCCCTCTCTCCCATATTCACTCCCTGTCCCGTTGTCAGGTCAGAAACATTATTCAAGTCTTACTCCTGTTAAAGCCATATCTCATTCATCTAACAGTAGCTAGAGTTAAGTTCAAAACACTCCCCCAGCCAGAATATTAAAATCCTTTGAACTAAAACCTTCCGTTTTCTTCGCTGCCAGAGCTTTTCATCAAGAAAAAAATACATCCTTCCATTTAAATGTTTGAAATGAAAGATCTAAATGTCCACATTCTCTTTATAGAAGCCATTCAGTGTCACAATGAACGCAATTAAGTGTGGCGAAGCCATTTGCAGGATGTATGAAATGAGAAGAATGAACATGAGCGAAGATGAGGAGTTTGGGAGGGACTGAGGAGAGGGAACAGATAGGAGGACGTTCTAACATGTTCCAATGTTGAGTTTGGCAGAGAGGGGACGCAGTGCTGAGAGCTTAATTCTCCCACCAGAGTGAACAACCCATCCACATCGATGAACACATATGGCAGCCATTTTCTGCCAGATTTGACTTTATACTCCAGTGTTAGCTCCAGCAGAGGACAGCACTCAGACACCACACATTAACTCACATTGCTACCATGTCCTTGCATATTCACAATCAGCATTCCTATTTAATTGTTAGTCTATACTTAATCCTTTTTGCTCCTACTGGAAAAAATGGCTTTGTTTAGCTTTGTTTATATCACAGTTATAACCCCTCTTTAGCGTATTATATATAGGCCTTTGTATGTTATTTTCCTACTTGCCTGACTCTTAACTCTTCCCTGTCAGGACCTGTTTGCCCTGGACGTGGAGGCCTACCGTTACAGTGGGGTGAACATGACTGGCTTTAGGATCCTGAATACGGAGAACAGCCAAGTGGCCTCCATCATAGAGAAGTGGTCCATGGAACGCCTGCAGGCCCCGCCCAAACCTGACTCTGGCCTACTGGACGGCTTCATGACGGTGAGTCATCACTACAGCTACTGTATGAGGCCAATCGGAAATAGCACCCGATTTGCTAACCTCTATTCCCTATAGCTTTTAGTCCATTTCGGACGCAGCAGCTCCTATGATTGGGCTATATGTCTATATCTCTTTGTTGCTCTGCTCTTCTGCAAAGTTCTGAATATGATCATTATGGAATAGGGACTTATGCTGGAAGTGTTACTGCTGTGTGGCAGAGAGATCCATTCCACCGGTAGATTTTTTCCTAGATATTTTAAATATCACATTAGACCTTTGATGGAGTAAGGCAGGAATGTTGTTTGGACGTAGATTATGCTTTCTCTGTGTGTGATTGTTGCCAATGTATTAGCCGTTAGTGAAACAGCCATGCTGTGAGCATCGCCTTCCTGTGAGCATCCAGCCTGTCCCAGAGGACTGAAACACACAACCTCCTGGGTCCCTGGGCTCTGAGCCCTGTGTGATAACGTGGCTCCTGTTGCATGGATCCAACCCCTCTCTGATAACAGCACACAGCCAGTAATGACTGTTCTACAGCAGTCCTGCTACACCGCTACTCTCTGTTATCTGGGAGCACTGCCAAAATATGAACTCACCAGAGACAAGGAGAGAGGGAGGACAGGGAGGGCGAGAGAGTGAGAGTGAGAGAGATGGAGAGAAAGGGAGAGAGATGACTGGAATTAGGGTTCCAGATTCATTCCAGAACAACTGTTAAGGTGCTAAAAGTGACATATGGCTGGACTGACTGGTCATATTCCAKTTGGAGGGAAGCGGATGCTGGCTGGGTGTTGATAGCTGTGGATTGCCACTGAGGATAGAGAGCTTCCTTTAASGTTCAAGGAACCTTGCTGAAGAGTTAGTTCCAKGGTTGTACTGTATCTTAGACCGGTTTGCCTCTTTGTAAGAGTCTTYTGTTGGATTAGTGGGTCAGTTGGTGGTGCTTCTCTCTGGAGGCCTCCAATAGACTGGGGGCAGTTGATGTATTTCTCTGACACATAGTCAATTGAAACCTAAGGAATCAACTGACTTGGTGCTTTGCCCTCCACACGCATGTACATAAATTAGCTCTCTCAGATCAATAGGTCTCCACTCCACTATTTGTAGTGGCAAGGACAACTGCAAAGCCCTCTAACAGCTGTTTGTGTTCCCATCTGTTCCTTATGTAGTCTATAAGGCTGGATGAGTATTACTTCATAAGACTGTTRTTTTTGGATCAGAGGCATCAGAAGATTTATTCCAGGGGAGGACAGTGCTGTGACCCCGCTCATCAGGGAATTAATGGCATAGTTGGAAGGCGGGGATTGATTCATTAGACAAATGGCAATCAGTCAGCAGCTAATGCATATTGACATGGCGAAAGGTTCCGTAAACGTTTGATTAACGGCTTCATTTGTGAGCTGTATTTACAGTCTTGTGTGCTTAAGTACTGAACCGCTGATGTAACTTATGGACTGGCGATCATGACAGATTACACCCAGAGCAATACAAAGACTCAGCTACTTTTATACACCTCTTTTTCCCGGCCCACTGCTTTCAAAGAGTATTGTTTGAAACCCTATGGAAATGTTGTGTGTTTCTTTGTGTGTATTTGTGTGTTTGTGTGTTGGATGGATACATTTTTTCTACAATGATGTTGGAAATAATGGAGAGTAGATGGAGAACAGTTCAAATCCTATCCACCAAAAAGGGGTGAAGAGGTAGACAAATCCTGGTCCAGGCACCAGGTTTTTAAAACAACTTTTAACACATTGGATTTGACTTTTCTGTGTGATTTAATCCCTGTTCCTCTCCTACTGTTTGATCTGCAGAACAGAGCGCTCCGAGAGATTAGAGAGAGGTGGTCCTCTCCCACCTAGCTTGGCTACAGCCTTGTTATTTTGGCTTAAATTGATCTCAGTGCCTGCCTTATTTGGCTGTGACTCACGAAAGATTCCTGTCGCCTGTAAAACCTCAGAAACAAACCCCAGTGTCAAAGAGAATAATGATCAAACTGACGAATTTTCCTTTTCACCCCAGGATGTTTTCTTCTCCTTCTTCTCTTTTTTTCTGGATTTGTTTGTGTGCTGCAATGCTGAATAATAAAGCTTAATTCTGCACCTCATTCCTTTATGCTACAATTAATCTTCCTTTGGAGAAGGAAGTCCTGCCCTGTCACGGCTTAACACGCATAATGAAAATGACCTAACAAGCCCTACAGGTTCATTAGCATAATTTCTCCTGCTTGCTAATTGCTTTAGCTTCTGTCTGTTTCACTCTGAGGCGGCTAGGCTAATCTCGAGGAGATTCCCAAAACACCCAGGCATGACCATACATCCTACAATTTATCTCTCTGTCTTGAGTTGGAAAGGGGAGGTATTACTTTTTAACCAGCTCTCTCTTTGGGTCAGGGCAGATACCTAACCCCACGATTTGAATGTAGTTGGCCGCTGTTTTGTTTGAGTCAGGAGTTTGAGGAAAAAATGGTGTTGCTGTAATGGACACCTAGCGACCACACCATCAGTAATCATACCAATACTTCCCCCACGAAGAATGATTGACATAGATCCAGGGCAAATTCAAATGGACACGTCTGTGCTACTGGGTGGGATGCCATTTTGTGATTTGCAGCTAGGCTATCATTACATGTCCGGCTATGGGAAATACTTCTCAATAACAGCAGTCAAACACATATGGAATCACATTACTCAACCATCACTCAAGCAGCCATACACATACATCATATAGAAGACTGAACGACTGGCAGAAACTCTTCCAGATGTGAAGAATGAAACCAGACATAGAAAGAGTATCGAGACAGAGAGAAGAGAGCGGTTGAATGGAGAAGGAGAAAGATTGAGAAAATGGAGGAGAGGGAGAGAGAGAGAGAGAGAGAGAGAGAGAGAGAGAGAGAGAGAGAGAGAGAGAGAGAGAGAGAGAGAGAGAGAGAGAACAGTGTGGAGAGATTGAGAGAATAATTATTCTGTGCTCTCTTAGTCGTCCCCTCGGCTCAGCGCCTTCTCCTGATCGACCTGTCCATCACGCCGTCACCATGGCGTCTCCGGGGTGATCTCTCTGAGTTGCAGCAAGGGGCGGAGAACATGGCTGCTGCCTGCCGGAGAGGGGTAGCTGACCCTAGCTGGGGTAGCCAGCTAGCAGGCTGCTGGACAAGCCCTGAACACACTTGAACAGCCCTGGACAGACCTGGCCAGCAGGGTCAGCCCCCAATGTCTTCCGACAGATGCCGTCATTCTAACGTGACACGCGTCACCATCGCTCTATCTGACGTTAGACAATGGGTCAGCCCTTAAACAGCCCTGGCAAGCCAGCGAACTCCTGACACAGCCCTGGACAGACCCTGGACAGACCCTGGACAAACCCTGAACAGTCCCTGGACAGACCCTGGACAGACCCTGGACAGACCCTGGACAAACCCTGAACAGTCCCTGGACAGACCCTGGACAGGCCCTGGACAGTCCCTGGACAGACCCTGGACAATCCCTGGACAGACCCTGGACAGACCCTGAACAGTCCCTGGACAGACCCCCGGACAGACCCTGGACAGACCCCCTCAGCACAAGACCGCCTGGGGAGCACACCCCCTTGGACAGACCCTGGAGCCCGAGACCCTACAGTGGAACCGTGGACACCCCAGAACAGACCCTGACGACCCGCGACAGACCCGTGGACAGACCCCTGGATCAGACCCCGGCAGCCTGGACACGACCCCGACAAGACAGACCCTGCTTGCCCACGACAGACCCTGGACAGAGGAGCCCTGGCGGAATAAGACACCATTCTTTAATCCAGTACTATGACCACCCTTCCAATTAGAAGTGAGAGCTTACTATATGGTACGTAAGCGATATTTCATTTACCCAGATATTGGCACCTCTTTCAGTCTTGGTTTTGTACATGAAACGCCATTTGAACCATTACCATTCTGCACCCGACAGATGAAGCCCGCCTCTATCTAACGCTGTGGCCGCTGCCCTCTCTCTGTAATTTTAAGACCCAAGCTCACTCTTTGTGGCGCGGGTCTTGAAATGGGATTTGGCGCCTGCATCTGTCACATGCGGGAGAGGAATTTGGAAGTGGAATATGCGTGGGCATATATTCGGGCCAGCTGGTTGGCATGTTGTGGTAGCTGGCAGAGACAACTAAGTGCCCCCCTGCTTATCCCGAAGCCAGAGGCTCGACGCCGACCCTGAGATCGGGAGAGACCCCCCCCCCAAAAACAGACCAGTTCATCCCTTAATACCCATTCAATACCTCTGACCAAAAGCGAACACACTGGTGTTTGTTTTAGGTCTTCTCTATTTGGATTGCT
>NC_036845.1:3464878-3480895 GCF_002910315.2 Salvelinus sp. IW2-2015
AAAGAGAGAGATTCCTTCCTCATGCCTCTCCTCTCCTTTTCTCATCATCCCCTCTTTCGCTCACCTCAGCTCTCTTTCCTAATCCTCTCTCTTCCTCATCCTCCTCTCTTTTCCCCATCCTCCTCTCTTTCCCATCCTTCTCCTCTCCTTCTAATCCTCCTCTCCATCTCCCATCCTCCCCTCTTTTCCTCATCTATCTTTTTCCCCATCTCACTCGCTTTCCTCATCCTCCTCCCTCTCTTTCTCATCCTCTCTCCTTTCTCATCCTCCTTCCTTTCCTCATCCTCCCTCCTCGTCTTATCCTCATCTCCGCTCCATTCCACATCCTCCCCTCTGTTTCCTCCTTCCCCTCTCTTTCCTCATCTCCCTATCCTTTCCCCTCATCCCACTCTCCTTATCTCGACTCACTTACTCATTCTCCTCTACTCTGCCCTCCTCTTCCAACCTTGATCTCCCTCTCCTTTCTCATCCATTCTCCCTCCTCTTCCTACCAGCGTCCATTCTTCTCTCTCCTCTCCTTTTCTCATCCCCCTCTCTTTCCTCATCCTCCCCCTCCTTTCGCTCATCCCCCCTCTTTCTTTCCTCATCCTCCGGCTCTCTTTCCTATCTCCTCTCCTTTCTCATCCTCTGCTATTTCCTCATCTCCTCCCTCTTCTTTCTCGTCATCCCTCTTTTCTCCCTCCTCTCTTTTCCTCAATCCTCCTCTCTTTCCTCAATCCTCACTCTCTTTCTCATCCTCCTTCCCTTTCCCTCACCTCCCTCCCTCTCCTTTCCCCTCATCCTCCTATCAATTCACACCTCCCTCTTTTCTCATCCCCTCTCCTTTCCTCATCTCCCTATCCTTTCCTATATCCTCCCTCTCTTTCTCATCCTCCTCTCATTTTTCCTCATCCTCCCTCCTCTCCTTTCCTCATCCTCATGTTCCTTCCTTTCCTCATCACTCCCACTCCTTTCTCACTTTCTCCTCTCATTTCATTATCTCCTTTCCTTCTGTCCTTTCTTTCCTCATCTCATCTCCATCTCCTTTCTTCACCTCCCTCTCCTTTCCTCATCATAACCTCCTTTCTCATCTCCCTCCTCCTCTCTTTCTCATCATCTCACCCTCTCCCTTTCCTCATCCTCAATCTTCCTCTTCCTTTCCTCATCCTTCTCTCCTTCCTCTCCTTTCCTCATCTCCCTTCCCTCCTCTCCTTTCTCATCCTCATCTTCCCTCTCCTTTCCTCATCCTTCCCCTCCTTTCATCATCATCCCGCTCCTTTCCTCATCATCCCACTCATTTTCTCATCCTCCCTCTCCTTTCCTCATCCTCCCTGTCATTTTCTCATCATCCTTCTCTTTTTCAAAATGTCCCTGTCTTTTAAGTGTTTCTGACGTTGCATCTGTAATGAGCTGCTGGTCTCAGACCGGCTCAACTCCAGTCAGCATCGCGAGCCATCATTAGATCAGCTACCCGCAGTGTACTGCTCCCAGCCATGTGCTGCACCCTGATTAAACACAGCGACACTGGCAGATCTCGAGAGCCAGAGTTACTGTAGATCCAACACTGACGAGAGCTCTTAGAGAGGCGGGTAGAGGGAAAGCGAGAGAGAGAGAAGGAAAAGAAGAAAGAGAGAGAGAGAGAGAAAGAGAAAGAGGGAAGAGAGGAGAGAGAGAGAGAGAGAGAGAGAGAGGTGGGAGAGAGAGAGAGGGGGGAGTGAAGGAGAAAGAGAGAGAGAGAAAGAGACAAATAAAATAAAATGTTATTTGTCACATGCTTCATTAACAACAGGTGTTGACTAACAGTGAAATGCTTAGTTAATGGCCCTTCTCAACAATGCAGAGAGAAACATATATAGAAATAGTAGAACAAACATTATAATAACACAAGGAATAAATACACAGTGAATAACGATACCGTGGCTGTATGCAGAGAAAGGAAGAGAGATAGCGAGAGAGAGAAAGAAAGTCAGAGGATGGATGAAAGAAACGCTGGAGAAAAAGCAGCGATTGACATTGCCATGTCTATAGAGTAAGTGAAGAGATCATTTCCAAAACGTTACATCCACCATTTTTTCACATTTGTGTTTTTTCATCAGAAATGATTGTTTATGGGTATAAAATCAAATCAAATTTGATTTGTCACATACACATGGTTAGCAGATGTTAATGCGAGTGTAGCGAAATGCTTGTGCTTCTAATCATGTGTGTGTAAAATATTTATGTTCTCCGATTTTTTATTCGTAGATTTGAGATGTGTATTAAAATGTGTTTTTTTGCAAAACACTATATATCCATTGTTTAGCTGGAATGGAATGTTTGTATCCTGTATATTTGACTGTGATATGTGGTTGTCTCACCTAGCAATCTTAAGGTCAAGTCGCTCTGCATAACAGCATCTGCTAAATGACTTCAATGTAAAATGTTAACAGTTTACATACAGATCGCATGTTACAGTATTGATTCATAAATTTTTTTTTTTTTTACAAATGTATCATTTGTACAGTTCTTAATAAAAATGTAGTTATTTGTTACATTTGACTGTGTAAAACTGAGCAGTACTAGTTATTTCTCTGAGCGGATATATAGCGTTTTGAAAAAACACTTTATTTTTCTCTCTGAAATGAACCCATCAAGTGATAGGTTTCAAACAAATATATATTGGTCATTGAAAAACCCCATGGCATGATTAGATCTCTTTCATAAGTTCTTTAATCAATAAAAGCTAATTTAACAACATTTCAGAAAATTGATATATAATGTTTTGCAAAGAAACTCTTCAAGTATAGTTCAAGGCGACATCCAGCGTCATAACAGGGCACAGCTTTATAACAGAGAGAGACAGTGGCAGGTAAAGGGATTCACCTTTCCTCCTCTGCAGAATGACCTCAATGTATTGCTGCACTCAAAGCTCAGTACAGTCTTGAATCCTGTTCCATTTGCTTTGACATTCATCTAGACAGTATATATACTAACCTTTGTTGAAGGTCATTGTAAACAGCAAGACACGTGGTATGCCTATCATGTTAGACGTTGTTTCAAATTTCAAACATGTTCATTTCCGGTGTTTGGTAGTTTTAAACATTACACAAAAATTGCTGCTCGTATTCATTTTACATATATTTTAGCCAATCCTGTAATAACCGATGCTCTGTATTAAATACATATAAATGTAGCTCTCGCTTAGAAGAGCCCTTGAGCAGGATTCTCTTCTTGCTCATTATCTATCGTGCTGGGGAAACCACCACGATTCAGTTGAGTGTTTTAAAGGCTATTATTTTCTCCTGATGCTGTGTCTTGTCAACCATGCTGGTCTCTGCTAGTTAAGCACTCTGGTTCTGCACGCACACACACCCAACCACACCCACCGTACATCACAACAACAGCAACGCACGCACGGACCACGCACGCACGCACACACACCACCACCCAACACGCACGCACACCGCACAGCACACACACCAGGTCTGTAACACTGTATAGCTCCTGCTTGCGCTTCAATGTCTGTAGTCTGCAGCAGACCCTATTTCAAGGCTGGCCTGGGCAGCAATTTGTATGCCTGACAGAGTGGGCTCTTTTAATTGGAAAAGCTGCTCTTAAAGACTTACAACTCAATTTATGTTCTGAGAGCTGAGATCAAATGGTACGCAGGGGAGAGGGGGGTGAGAGGGGGTGGAGGGGGAAGGCGGGAGAGGAGGAGGGGGGAAGGAGGGGGGGGGGATCACAAGGGGGTCGGCTTATTGTAAGTCCACTGGCTGGGTTGGAGAAGGGAGGCCTAAACCCCATCTCTTTATCACTGTAAGTACTGTAACCACAGTTGACCTCAGAAACGCAAACATTTCAATCACTCTACACCCACACTATGTGTGTGGCACCGCCTTTACTGCACTGCACTGTCAGGACTAATCTCACTCACATAATCTGAACAGTTGACACTCACACAGGGTTTATGGTAAGAATGAGCTATATAGATAACACAGATTATGATATTAAACTAATCTAGTTCTCACACAATAATACACATTCAAGTGTTCACTCTCATCAGTAACCACAGCGTTCTCTCAGAATTACCCATGATGCAGTGTTTTGATCAAATCAAATCAAAGTTTATTTGTCACGTGCGCCGAATACAACAGTGATATTCTTACTTACAGGCTCTAACCAATAGTGCAAAAAAGGTGTTAGGTGAACAATAGGTAGGTAAAGAAATAAAACAACAGTAAAAAGACAGGCTATACACAGTAGCGAGGCTATAAAAGTAGCGAGGCTACATACAGACACCGGTTAGTCAGGCTGATTGAGGTAGTATGTACATGTACATATGGTTAAAGTGACTATGCATATATGATGAACAGACAGTAGCAGTAGTGTAAAAGAGGGGTTGGCGGGTGGTGGGTGGCGGAACACAATGCAGATAGCCCGGTTAGCCAATGTGTAGGAGCACTGGTTGGTCGGTCCAATTACGGTAGTATGTACATGAATGTGTAGTTAAAGTGACTATGCATATATTATAAACAGAGAGTAGCAGCAGCGTAAAAAGAGGGGTTGGGGGGGTTGGGGGGGACTCACAATGCAAATAGTCCGGGTAGCCATTTGATTACCTGTTCAGGAGTCTCATGACTTGGGGGTAAAAACTGTTGAGAAGCCTTTTTGTCCTAGACTTGGCACTCCGGTACCGCTTGCCATGCGGTAGTAGAGAGAACAGTCTATGACTGGGGTGGCTGGGGTCTTTGACAATTTTTAGGGCCTTCCTCTGACACCGCCTGGTGTAGAGGTCCTGGATGGCAGGCAGCTTTGCCCCAGTGATGTACTGGGCCGTACGCACTACCCTCTGTAGTGCCTTGTGGTCGGAGGCCGAGCAATTGCCGTACCAGGCAGTGATGCAACCAGTCAGGATGCTCTCGATGTTGCAGCTGTAGAACCTTTTGAGGATCTCAGGACCCATGCCAAATCTTTTTAGTTTCCTGAGGGGGAATAGGCTTTGTCGTGCCCTCTTCACGACTGTCTTGGTGTGTTTGGACCATTCTAGTTTGTTGGTGATGTGGACACCAAGGAACTTGAAGCTCTCAACCTGCGCCACTACAGCCTCGTGGATGAGAACGGGGGTGTGCTCGGTTCAGGGATGTAATGTTGCTGTGAGCCACGGGTGAGTCAGGTATAAACCTGCAGCTGCTCAGACATGTGCACACCCACATGCACATAAACACACATGCCTGTACAAAGAGAGCTCAAAAACAAGGCCTCTGGGCTACCTTCCTCCTCTTCAAAACAAAAAGAAATCAAGACAGCCAAAGGGAATATGATGGCATGGTCTCACTTTGACTCTTTTCTTACCTTGAATGAAAAGGCCTCTCATCAGACAGCTGCTCACAGGGCTTCTTTAGGTGTTATAGAGCAGAGACATTCTTCTTCTATTCAATCCCTTGCCTCCAGGATTATAGGCAGGGCCTGGAGGACATTTTCTTAGTTGTTTGAATGAATTATATCCAATACGAGGTCACAGTCGTTAGAATACAGGATCGGGTGATGAGCCACTATGATAAACATCTTATGCAAAATTCCATAAGAAAAGACAACACCACAGTCCTAGCTTTGTGATGGATATTATCCAATTCACATTTATTCTGGCAATAGTATCAAGAATGTGTAAAGACGTGCCGCAAATTTACTGTTAGGCTCACAATGACTGACTCACAAGAGCTGGAGGTTTAGAATAGACTGTCTATTCAAAATCCTCGTCCAAGTCCCCCTAACAACACATCTCGCGCACGCCAAGCTAACATTGGACTATTATTAGACCTCTGTTATGTAAATTAAAGTTCACTTAGAAAATAACACTACCTTATGTACTGTGGGCAAACAGATGACCTGTCCAATCAAACAGTTGGTTACATTTTGAAGTGTAATGTAGTCTTGGATGACCAGTTCAATTCCACATTGGTATGGTTCTTAAACATAATGTATAATGGTCCTGTCATATTGTCCTGAGGGTCAAATAAGGAATGGGGTCATAAAGGGTCAGAGTTCAGAGTTAATGAAATTGCCCCAGTGCTCCCTCCTTGCAGTCAGTGTCCTCTTATTAAAGAGAGAAAATCAATTAGGCAGATTAACTATTTAGTCACAATCCAGGATCCTATTCCTATTCATTAGGCACCAAACGGAAGAAAACGGACTGAAACGGGGAAGGATCACCAGAACAGGTCCAATCAGAAACGCTTGTTTTTGTTTTCCTTTTCAAAATGTTTTGCGACAGTGTGTCCAAATGAATAGGACCAGGTGTCCAATCTGCCCTGTGGGTCCTGTCTGTACTGGGGTGGGGGAAAGAATAGGGAAGGGGGCTCTAGCAGAAATGAAGAGAGACAATAAAATAGACAGACAGCAAGAATGTGAAGCAGCTTGATCTTGAGACTCTTCTTCTTTTTACAAGATGGGATTTTCACGGAACATGAAAGCAAACTCACTCAGCTACAGTCAAAGTACCTGAAGGTATAAAAACCAAAGCTTACCTCTCTTAAATAAATCTTAGAAAGGAACAAACCATTTTTCTTCCTTTTTCTTCCAGTTGCCGCTGCTGCTTTTAGACTGTACTCCTCCAGTGGGAGTGTGACAGTGCAGTGAAGTGAAAAGGTTTTGCTCAGCCTGCGGCGATTCCTCATGGTAGCAACCTGATGGCAGGCGACGGTGATCTGCTAGACTCTATGTTTGTGCGTGTGTGTGTGTGTGTGTGTGTGTGTGTGTGTGCGCCTGCGTGCATTGCTGCAACCTCTGGGAGACAAGTCTCTAGTTAGGTGTGAGATGTGAGATCAGTGTGGATTACAGGAGAGCAAGAAGTGAGAGAAGTGGAGTATGAAATTATAGATTTTGTTATTTTCAGAAAGGGCCTTTAGAGAGGAGCTAAAATTAGCAGCTGTGTGATGTAATGTGTTTTTGACCAACAGCCAACATCTTACATCTATTTGTGGGCACAGCTAATAATACAACAACTGCTGCTTGGAGGTTTTTATGAGCTTTATCTATTAGTAATTCCTGGATCTCTGTGCAGTCAAGAGAGATCACATTGGTTTTCTATGATTTTTGTCCACACACACGTCACAAGACAAAACAAGCCATAGAAGACCATAGGGATCAAAGAACTCTCCTGAGAAGACAACTAATCCTGCCAGTCCTGGGGTAATTCACACACCCATTCAGACCTCTGCTCTCCCCGGCTAATTACTTTTACCCTAACTATCACAAAACTCTGCTGTTTTTCAATCAGTTTCCCTGTCCCCTGTTTTAAAGTCATAAAGCGCGATGACTCTCCTCATGAGTTTGGCCATTAAGAGAAGAGAAAATGCTAGATAATCTGGGTAGAGGAGGTCTTGTTTGTGTGTGTGTGTGTGTGTGTGTGTGTGTGGTGGTTGTGTGTGTGTGTGTGTGTGTGTGTGTGTGTGTGTGTGTGTGTTGTGTTGTGTGTGTGTGGTGTGGTGTTGTTGTGTGTGTGTGTGTGTGTGTGTGTGTGTGTGGTTGGTGTGTGCCTGCGGTGCCTGTGTCTCTGTGTGCGGTGTGTGCACTAGGTAGGTGAGCTATCAGTCCTAATGGAGAAACCCTGCTGGGGGGAGGTACTTGTCGTCTGGAAGAGGGTAGTGAGAGGGAGCACAGACCCACATTACAAGCCCAAATGGCCCTATTGTGAAACGCATGGAAAAACTGCCCATGCTAGATTAGATAACCTAGGGCCCTCAAACAACAATGAGTGTGTGTGTGTGTGTGTGTGGCGGGTGTGGGAGTGGAGAGAGAGAGAGAGAGGGAGAGAGAAGGGGAAGAGAGGGCGAGAAGAGAGAGAGAGAGAGAGAGAGAGAGGAGAGAAGAGAGGGACTGGTGAGAGGCAATGACATTAAATGTGTGCTGAAAACAGATGATTTCCTATTTAACACTCCATTGAGTTCCCCCATTATTCTGGGTCCTGGCTGGAGCCATATGGTGGCAGTAGTTTCCCCCTGGTTCACAATAACAGCCATCTGCAGCCACACACTGCTGCTTCAATTTCCCCACAATGGAGCCACTGAGAATATCAGACATGCAGTACGAGTCGTACACGGAGTGTGTGTCTATGTTGTTGTGTGTGTGTGTGTGTCTGTGTGTGTGCACAGTACCCTGCCCGACAGACTAACAGCAATCAACAGCCCACCCATCACCATCTCAGTAATAGAGAGAATGGGTTCAATAGGCGACATGTTCAACAGATGTTTTCTGTGGAAATGATCTTGCAGTGAAATTGGAGGGACTTTTCATTTTCTAGTATTGACAGAATAGCATCCAGTAATGGAGGAGTAGAGGAGGAGGGGAAGAGGGAAGAGGGGAGGGGAAGAGGGAAGGAGAGGGAAGAGGAAGAGGGAGAGAGGGGAAGAGGGAGAGGAGGAGAGAGGGAAGAGGGAGAGAGGGGAAGAGGGAGAGAGGGAAGAGGGAAGAGGAAGGAGAGAGGGAAGAGGGGAGAGAGGAGAGAGGGAAGAGAAGAGGAGAGAGGGGAAGAGGAATAAGAGGAGAGAGGGGAGAAGGGGAAGAGAAGGAAGAGAGGGGAAGAGGAGAGAGGGAGAGAGGGGAAGAGAGAAGAGGGAGAGAGGGAGAGAGGGGAAGGAGAATAGAGGGAGAGAGGGAGAAAAGGGAAGAGGAGAGGGAGAAAGGGGAAGAGGATAGAGGGAAGAGAGGGAAGAGGGAAGAAGAAGGAGGGGGAGAGGGAGAGAAGGAGAGAGAGGAGAGGGAGAGAGGGGAAGAGGGGAAGAGGGGAGAGAGGGAGGAGGGAAGAGAGGGTAGAGGAATAGAGGGAGAGAGCAGAAGAGGGAGAGAAGGAGAGAGGGTGAGAGCTTTTCAATGTTCGCTTCACCACACATTGTGTCTGATTCTGGTGTGTGGTAAACAGACTGTAATGGTGGACCAGAATTGAATGATTTGTTTTTCCTTTTTAATAAAACCCATAGACCCAGAAACAAATACCAACAGGTACCAGGTAGCAGTTTTAATGTGTGCACAAGTCTTAGTAATACTATCACAGTCAAGGAAGGGGAAACACACACATCCATCAATGTGCTTGAGCTCTTGAGAGGAGGGAAAAGGAGAGAGAAAGAAGAGAGAGAAAGTGTAAGAGAAAGAGAGATAGAAAGAGCAAGAGAGAGACAGAGAGGCAGACAGAGAGATGGTGGAAGGGAGAAGGAGAGAGAGAGAAAGGGATAGCCAGATGGAGAGATGGTGGGAGACGGGGGAATGTGACACCGAGACTGTGTGGAGGATAATGAGACACAGTGGCAGCCTGGGCCTCGGTATGCTTTAGGACTGTTTGCCAAACAATGAGGCCCTGCAAACCCAATTAAAGGGCAGATTTCCCCCAGGAAGAAAGAAAATGTGAAATTATCCCTGCTTGTTAAACCTGTCACTTCATTTCAATCAAATTATTACTTATGATCCCAGGGACCTCTCGGCTAATTGTTTCTCTCTCTCTCTCTCTCTCTCTCTCTCCTCTGTTTAGATTTTAGTGACAGGAAGAGGCTGTTCTGTGTCTGGTGAATGGGTTTATCATAGATAGCAGAGCATTTACTATTAGATGTGTGTCTGACTTCAGATGCATCATTTCTCTACTGTGGCTTACGGCCAATATTCATTGTGAAGTGAACTACACTGTGAACCTTTTTTACAGTAGCAGTGTCAGCAGTAAAGGCTATATTTAGATGGTTGTACTTTGTATTTCTCGATGGCTGATTATCGAGGTCCACATTTTTCCCTTTTGCATCCGTTTCTTTTTTCATGCGTCTTTTCTGTTGGTTATTGTGATGTGTCAAAGCTACATTTTGCTGTTAACAGACAGACAAAGAACTTTAATGTTCCATTGGATTATCACAGTCACATTGTGTTGATATACTTAACTGTTGTGGCCTTGTGCTCCACAGAGAGCAACGAGGAGTAAGTAAGTAAGCTATCCATAGACAGACAGAGGCTCTAAGGTGGTTGACTACAGTGACATAGAGCTGCTATCCATCGACAGACAGAGGTTCTAAAGTAGTTGACTACAGTGACATAGAGCTGCTATCCATAGACAGACAGAGGTTCTAAAGTAGTTGACTACAGTGAAATAGAGCTGCTATCCATAGACAGACAGAGGTTCTAAAGTAGTTGACTACAGTGACATAGAGCTGCTATCCATAGACAGACAGAGGTTCTAAGGTAGTTGACTACAGTAACATAGAGCTGCTATCCAAAGACAGGTTTTAAGGCTTTAGAGTTGTTGACTCCCAGCCTGGACATCAGAGCGATGTCAACTTACCAACATTACAACCAGGAATACGAATACGACTTTCCTGAAGTGGATCATTTGTTCGCACCACCACCCAGGGCATTTGATCTGATTCCAGAGTCCGACCCAAAACAAGAAGAAGAGGTAGACGGAGTGGCCTTCTGGTCAGACTTCGGAGGCGCGCACACCACCCACTGCTTCCGAGTATTCAACTCGCTAATGTCCAGTTTATAGATAACAAGGTAGACGAAATTAGGGCAAGGGTTGCTTTCCAGAGAGACATCAGGGATTGTAACATACTCTGTTTCACGGAAACATGGATCTCTCGGGATATGTTGTCGAAGTCGGTACAGCCACCAGGATTCTTTATGCGTCTCGCCTACATAAATAACATCTCTCTGGGAAGAAGAAGGGCGGTGGTGTATGCTTCATGATTAACGACTCATGGTGTAATCGTAACAATATACAGGAACTCAAGTCCTTTTGTTCACCTGACCTAGAATTCCTCACACTTAAATGCCGACCTTATTACCTTCCAAGATAATTCTGGCCGGTTATTGTCACAGCCGTGTATATCCCCCTCAAGCCAATACCACGACGGCCCTCAAGGAATTTCACGGGACTCTATGCGAACTGGGAACCATATATCCTGAGGCTGCATTTATTGGAGCTGGGGATTTTAACAAAGCAAATTTGAGAACAAGGCTACCAAAATTCTGTCAGCATATTGATTGTAGCACTCATACGGGCAATACACTGGATCACTGCTACTCTAACTTCCTCGATGCATATAAGGCCCTCCCCCGCCCTCCTTTCGGGAAATCTGACCATGACTCCATTTTGCTCCTCCCCTCCTATAAGCAGAAACTCAAACAGGATGTACCCATGACAAGAACTATTCAGCGCTGGTCTGACCAATCGGAATCCATGCTTCAAGATTGTTTTGATCATGCGGACTGGGACATTATCAGGGGAGCCTCAGACAATAATATTGATTTATATGCTGATTCGGTGAGTGAGTTTATAAGAAAGTGAATTGGAGATGTTGTACCCACTGTGACTATTAAAACCTACCCTAACTAGAAACCGTGGATAGATGGCGGCATTCGCGCAAAACTGAAAGTTTGAACCACCGCATTTAACCATGGGAATATGGCTGAATACAAACAGTGTAGTTATTCCCTCTGCATGGCAATCAAACAAGCGGAATGTTGGTATAAGGACAAAGTGGAGTCACAATTCAACTGCTCAGACACGAGACGTATGTGGCAGGGTCTGCAGGCAATCACGGTATACAAAAAGAAAACCAGCCACGTCACGGTCTTGCTTCCAGACAAACTAAACAACTTCTTTGCCCACTTTGAGGATAATACAGTGCCCCCGACGCGGCCCGCTACCAATGACTGCGGGCTCTCCCTCTCCTTCTCCGTGGCCGACGTGAGTAAGACATTTAAACAGGTTAACCCTCGCAAGGCTGCTGGCCCAGATGGCATCCCTAGCCGCGTCCTCAGAGCATGCACAGACCAGCTGGCTGGTGTGTTTACGGGCATATTCAATCTCTCCCTATCCCAGTCTGCTGTCCTCACATGCTTCAAGATGGCCACCATTGTTCCTGTAACCAAGAAGGAAAAGGTAACTTAACTAAATGACTATTGCCCCGTAGCAATCACTTCTGTCATCAGGAAGTGCTTTGAGAGGCTAGTCAAGGATCATATCACCTCCACCTTACCTGCCACCTTATACCCACTTAATTTTGCATACCTCCCCAAAAGGTCAATGCAATTGCCATCACACTGCACACTGCCCTATCCCATCTGGACAAGAGGAATACCTATGTAAGAATGCTGTTCATTGACTACAGCTCAGCATTCAACACCATAGCACCCTTCAAGCTCATCATTGAGCTTGAGAAACTGGGTCTCAACCCCGCCCTGTGCAATTGGGTCCTGGACTTCCTGATGGGCCGCCACTAGGTGAAGGTAGGAAACAACATCTCCACTTCGCTGATCCTCAACACTAGGGCCTCACAAGGGTGCGTGCTCAGCCCCCCCTCAGCCCCCGTGCTCAGCCCCCCTGTACTCCCTATTCACCCATGACTGCGTGGCCATGCACGCCTCCAACTCAATCATCAAGTTTGCAGATGACACAACAGTAGTAGGCTTGATCACCAACAATGACGATACAATCTATAGGGAAGAGGTGAGGGCACTCTGAGTGTGGTGTCAGGAAAACAACCTCTCACTCAACATCAACAAAACAAAGGAGATGATCGTGGACTTCAGGAAACAGCAGAGCGAGCACCCCCCTATCCACATCGACTGGACAGCAGTGGAGAAGGTGGAAAGTATTCAGCTCCTCGATGTACACATCATGGACAAACTGAAATGGTCCACCCACACAGTATGTTATTCAGGAGGCTGAATAAATTTGGCTTGCCACCTAAAACCCTCACAAACTTTTACATATGCACAATTGAGAGCAACCTGTCAGGCTGTATCACCACCTGGTATGGCAACTGCACCACCCACAACCGCAGGGCTCTCCAGAGGGTTGTGCAGTCTGCACAAAGCATCACTGGAGGCAAACTAACATCCCTCCAGGAAACCTACACCACCCAGTGTCACAGGGAGGCCAAAAAGACCATCAAGGACAACATCCACCCGAGCCACTGCCTGTTCAACCCGCTACCATCCAGAAGGCGAGGTCAGTACAGGTGCATCAAAGCTGGGACCGAGAGACTGAAAAACAGCTTCTATTTCAAGGCCACCAGACTGTTAAACAGCCGTCACTAACACAGAGAGGCTGCTGCCTACATACAGACTTGAAATCATTGGCCACTCTAACAAATGGACCACTTGTCACTTTATTAATGCCACTTTAATAATAATGTTTACATATCTTGCATTACTCATCTCATACAGTGGGGAGAACAAGTATTTGATACACTGCCGATTTTGCAGGTGTTCCTACTTACAAAGCATGTAGAGGTCTGTAATTCGTATCATAGGTACACTTCAACTGTGAGAGACGGAATCTAAAACAAAAATCCAGAAAATCACATTGTATGATTTTTAAGTAAATAATTTGCATTTTATTGCATGACATAAGTATTTGATACATCAGAAAAGCAGAACTTAATATTTGGTACAGAAACCTTTGTTTGCAATTACAGAGATCATATGTTTCCTGTAGTTCTTGACCAGGTTTGCACACACTGCAGCAGGAATTTTGGCCCACTCCTCCATACAGACCTTCTCCAGATCCTTCAGGTTTCGGGGCTGTCGCTGGGCAATGCAGACGTTAAGCTCCCTTCAAAGATTTTCTATTGGGTTCAGGTCTGGAGACTGGCTAGGCCACTCCAGGAACTTGAGATGCTTCTTACGGAGCCACTCCTTAGTTGCCCTGGCTGTGTGTTTCGGGTCGTTGTCATGCTGGAAGACCCAGCCGCAACCCATCTTCAATGCTCTTACTGAGGGAAGGAGGTTGTTGGCCAAGATCTCGCGATACATGGCCCCATCCATCCTCCCCTCAATACGGTGCAGTCGTCCTGTCCCCTGGCAGAAAAGCATCCCCAAAGAATGATGTTTCCACTCCCATGCTTCACGGTTGGGATGGTGTCTTGGGGTTCTACTCATCCTTCTCTTCCTCCAAACACGGCAAGTGGAGTTTGGACCAAAAAGCTCTATTTTTGTTCTCACAGACCACATGACCTCTCTCCCATTCCTCCTCTGGATCATCCAGATGGTCATTGGCAAACTTCAGACGGGCCGGCCATGCGCTGGCTTGAGCAGGGGCGCCTTGCGTGTGCTGCAGGATTTTAATCCATGACGGCGTAGTGTGTTACTAATGGTTTTCTTGAGACTGTGGTCCCAGCTCTCTTCAGGTCATTGACCAGTCCTGCCGCTGTAGTTCTGGGCTGACCCCTCACCTTCCTCATGATCATTGATGCCCCACGAGTGAGATCTTGCATGGAGCCCCAGACCGAGGGTGATGACCGTTCATCATTGAACTTCTTCCATTTTCTAATAATTGCGCCAACAGTTGTTGCCTTCTCACCAAGCGCTTGCCTATTGTCCTGTAGCCCATCCCGCCTGTGCAGGTCTACAATTTTATCCCGATGTCCTTACACAGCTCTCTGGTCTTGGGCCATGTGGAGAGGTTGGAGTCTGTTTGATTGAGTGTGTGGACAGTGTCTTTTTATAAGTAACGAGTTCAAACAGGTGCAGTTAATACAGGGAATGAGTGGAGAACAGGAGGGCTTCTTAAAGAAAACTAACAGTCTGTGAGAGCCGGAATTCTTACTGGTTGGCAGGTGATCAAATACTTATGTCATGCATAAAAAGCAAATTAATTACTTAAAAATCATACAATGTGATTTCTGGATTTTTGTTTTAGATTCCGTCTCTCACAGTTGAAGTGTACCTATATTAAAAAATGACAGACCTCTACATGCTTTGTAAGTAGGAAAACCTGCAAAATCGGCAGTGTATCAAATACTTGTTCTCCCCACTGTATATACTGTATTTTTATACCATCTATTGCATCTTGCCTATGCCGCTCGGTCATCGCTCATCCACATACTTATATGTACATATTCTTATTCCATCCCTTAGATTGTGTATTAGGTAGTTGTTGTGGAATTTTTTGATTGCTTGTTAGATATTACTGCATTGTCGGAACTAGAAGCACAAGCATTTCGCTACACTCGCAATAACATCTGCTAACCATGTGTATGTGACCAATAAAATTAGATTTGATTTGATTTGATTGTATCACTAATGAAAGACTTCTGTGATTACATATGGAGGAAGAAGAGCAGATCAGTTGCTCTGAATGAGCACTGTTTTGATATTGAGAGAAAGGCCTTCCTGAAAGCCACAAAGAGCTACGCTCCAGCAGTAAATCAACCCTATAACTATTGCAGAGGGAAAAAGGGTCTCGTCTTGAATTGACTTACTCCATGACAGAGTTTGGAGAGATGAGTTCACACATACTGTATCATCTAGATGCGCACACACGCACACATACACACACACACGCACACACACTGCCCATGGAATACGAGAATGCAAGGCTTATTGTGTACATTATTTAAAGTTACTGTAGAAACACAATCACTGTTTAAACTTACTATAGTAGCACAAAAATCCTTGCATCTATCGGGACACACATGCCAGCCTACAGATCAATTCAAATCAAATCAAATCACATTTTATTTGTCACCTGCTTCATAAACAATAGGTGTGGAGTAAAAGTGAAATACTTACTTACGAGCCCTTTCCCAACAATGCAAAAATGTAAATAAAAAATAGAAATAGTGACAATAAATACACAGTGAATAAGGAATAATGTACATATAGTGTACGTATAGTGGGGGTAAAGAGAACTAGGCAACAGGATTGTGAAAGTGTGTGTGTGTGTGTGTGTGTTGTGTGTGTGTGTGTGTGTGTGTGTGTGTGGTGTGTGGTGTGTGTGTGTGTGTGTGTGTGTGTGTGGTGTGGGGGTGGGTGGGGGTGTGGTGGTGGGTGGGTGTGTGTTGGGGTGTCAGTGAGTGTGTGGATAGAGTCCAGTGTGTGCCCATACTGTCAGTCTATCTGACACAGATCACTAAGAAACATGCCTCCGATTCCTGCAGACAGATATTTCTATCGTGAATACTTCCAAAGAGGTTCCTCGCAGTCTTCAATCTCCACCCTGAGGAAATCTGGAGCAGAGGATTAG
The DNA here is from genome assembly GCF_002910315.2 of Salvelinus sp. IW2-2015. Lineage (NCBI taxonomy): Eukaryota > Metazoa > Chordata > Actinopteri > Salmoniformes > Salmonidae > Salvelinus > Salvelinus sp. IW2-2015. The sequence goes on from NC_036845.1 coordinate 3,480,840, forward strand.
CTTTTCTAATTTGTGAATTGAAACTTGCGTCATTGTCTCCATTTAATCCCGACTTG
>NC_036845.1:3485456-3491611 GCF_002910315.2 Salvelinus sp. IW2-2015
GGGAGAAACACAGTGGTGTATTATAGAGAAATGGATATAAAAAATATATCATATCACACTCTGTTGAAAAGAGGCCTAATCTGGTGGAGGAGAATGGAAGGAAGACTCCATTGAATAGAAGAATAATTAAGGGAAATCTATTACGGCTTTGCTAATAGATTTAAATAGGAAGAGATCCATCTCTCCAAGGTAACTATGGGCTCCATGAGAAGATAGTAGAGCTGAAGAAATCATCACTTCACTGTTAATGTCTAAAGCTGTACAGCGCATGGCTGTAACACTCTAGTAATGAGGCTGCAGGCTGTAGTGGTGTTTGTGGAGCTAATGGTATAGATAGTATGGTGCATAATATGATGCTGTATTTCTCCACTGAATGACTATTGCTACTAGCTGTAGTGCTGTACAGTAGTATGGTGTACTGGTAGTATGGTGTACATATGATCCTGCCATTCCCTACTCAAATATAGTTTTATATATATTTGTCACATGCGCCGAATACAACAGTGGAATGATACTTACACACCCTCAATCAACAGTGCGTTCAAGAAGGTTTAAGAAAATATTTACCAAATAAACTAAAGTAAAAAATTATAAAGTAACACAATAAATATCAATGATGAGGCTATATACAGGGGGTACCGGTAGTGAGTCAATGTGCAGGGACACAGGTTAGTTGAGGTAATTTGTGTGTGCAGGGGGGGGGGGGGGGGGGGTCAATGTAAATATTCCGGTGGCCATTTGATTAATTGTTCAGCAGTCTTATGGCTTGGGGGTAGAAGCTGTTAAGGAGCCTTTTGATCCTAGACTTGGCGCTCCGGTACCGCTTGCAGTGCGGTAGCAGAGAAAATAGTCTATGACTTGGGTGACTGGAGTCTCTGACAATTTTATGGGCTTTCCTCTGACAGGTCCTATTATATAGGTCCTGGATGGCAGGAAGCTTTGCCCCAGTGATGTACTGAGCCGTACGCACTACCCTATGCAGTGCCTTACGGTCAGATGCCGAGCAGTTGCCATACCAGGCGGTGATGCAACCGGTCAGGATGCTCTCGATGGTGCAGTTGTAGAACTTTTTGAGGATCTGAGTACCCATACCAAATTTTTTCAGTCTCCCGAGGAGGATAAGGTTTTGTCGTGCCCTCTTCACGACTGTCTTGGTGTGTTTGGACCATGATAGTTCGTTGGTGATGTGGACACCAAGGAACTTGAAACTCTCGACCCGCTCCACTACAACCCCGTCGATGTTAATGGGGGCCTGTTCGGCCCACCTTTTCCTGTAGTCCACGATCAGCACCTTTGTGTTGCTCACATTGAGGGAGAGGTTGTAGTCCTGGCACCACACTGCCAGTTCTCTGACCTCCTCCCTATAGGCGGTCTCATCGTTGTCGGTGATCAGGCCTACCACTGTTGTGTCGTCAGCAAACTTAATGATGGTGTTGGAGTCGTGTTTGGCCACACAGTCGTGGGTGAACAGGGACTACAGGACATCTACATAGCAATTGTGTATTTTGATGGTTTATGTCTGCTATAGTTCCTTGTGATCTTTGGTAAATTGTTGAATACTAGTCTTTGGTATATTCAGAATCCCTTGATACACGTACATTATGTAAATATTTGCCCAAATCCTTTAATGATTTAAATAATGGCATTTTGTGTGATGTGTAATTGTTTTGGTAAGTCATCATTCTGTGAGATGGCCATCATCTGAGAATTTGAGGTGAGAACAACATGTGGATATCTATGTAAACTCAGCAAAAAAAGAAACAGAAACTTAAGTTTCAGCAAACATGTGTAAATATTTGTGTGAACATAAGATTCAACAACTAAGACAAACTGAACAAGTTCCACAGACATGTGACTAACAGAAATTGAATAATGTGTCCCTGAACAAAAGGGGGGGGGGGGGGGGTGAAAAAAATCAAAAGTAACAGTCAACAGTCAGTATCTGGTGTGGCTACCAGCTGCATTAAGTGAACTGCACCAGATTTGCCAGTTCTGGCTGTGAGATGTTACCCCCCTCTTCCACCAAGGCACCTGCAAGTTCCCGGACATTTCTGGGGGGGAATGGCCCTAGCCCTCACCCTCCGATCCCAGACGTGCTCAATGGGATTAAGATCCGGGCTCTTCGTTGGCCATGGCAGAACACTGACATTACTGTCTTGCAGGAAATCATGCACAGAATTAGCAGTATAGCTGGTGGCATTGTCATGCTGGAGGGTCATGTCAGGATGAGCCTGCAGGAAGGGTACCACATGAGGGAGGAGGATGTCTTCCCTGTAACGCACAGCATTGAGATTGCCTGCAATGACAACAAGCTCAGTCCGATGATGCTGTAACACACCGCCCCAGACCATGACGGACCCTCCACCTCCAAATCGATCCCACTCCAGAGTACAGGCCTCGGTGTAACTCTCATCCCTTCGACGATAAACGCGAATCCGACCATCACCCCTGGTGAGAGAAGCACCGTGACTCGTCAGTGAAGAGCACTTTTTGCCAGTCCTGTCTGGTCTAGCAACGGTGAGTTTGTACCCATAGGTGACGTTGTTGCCGGTCTGGTGAGGACCTGCCTTACAATGGGCCTACAAGCCCTCAGTCCAGCCTCTCTTAGCCTAGTGCGGACAGTCTGAGCACTGATGGAGGGATTGTGCGTTCCTGGTGTAACTCGGGCAGTTGTTATTGCCATCATGTACCTGTCCCGCGGGTGTGATGTTCGGATGTACCGATCCTGTTTAGGTGTTGTTACACGTGGTATTCCACTGCGAGGACGATCAGCTGTCCGTCCTGTCTCCCTGTAGCGCTGTCTTAGGCGTCTCACAGTACAGACATTGCAATTTATTGCCCTGGCCACATCTGCAGTCCTCATGCCTCCTTGCAGCATGCCTAAGGCATATTCAGATGAGCAGGGACCCTGGGCATCTTTCATTTGGTGTTTTTCAGAGTCAGTAGAAAGTCCTCTTTAGTGTCCTAAGTTTTCATAACTGTGACCTTAACTGCCTACCGTCTGTAAGCTGTTAGTGTCTTAACCACCGTTCCACAGGTGCATGTTCATTAATTGTAAAAAATATATATATTTTTCACCTTTATTTGACCAGGTAGGCTAGTTGAGAACAAGTTCTCATTTACAACTGCGACCTGGCCAAGAATAAAGCAAAGCAGTTCGACACATACAACAACACAGAGTTACACATGAACTAAACAAACATACAGTCAATAATATAGTAGAAAAAGTCTATATACAGTGTGTGCAAATGAGGTAAGATAAGGGAGGTAAGGCAATAAATAGGCCATGGTGGCAAAGTATTTACAATATACCAATTAAACACTGGAGTGATTGATGTGCAAGTAGAGATACTGGGGTGCAAAGGAGCAAGATAAATAAATAAATACAGTGTGGGGATGAGGTAGTTGGATGGGCTATTTATAGATTAGCTATGTATAGGTGCAGTGATCTGTGAGCTGCTCTGACAGCTGGTGCTTAAAGCTAGTGAGGGAGATATGAGTCTCCAGCTTCAGGGATTTTTGCAGTTCGTTCCAGTCATTGGCCTTAGAAAACTGGAAGGAAAGGCGGCCAAATGAGGAATTGGCTTTAGGGGTGACTAGTGAGATATACCTGCTGGAGCGCGTGCTACGGGTGGGTGCTGCTATGGTGACCAGTGAGCTGAGATAAGGCGGGGCTTTACCTAGCAGAGACTTGTAATGACCTGGAGCCAGTGGGTTTGGCGACGAGTATGAAGCGAGGGCCAGCCAACGAGAGCGTACACGTCGCAATGGTGGGTAGTATATGGGGCTTTGGCGACAAAACGGATGGTACTGTGATAGACTGCATCCAATTGGTTGAGTAGAGTGTTGGAGGCTATTTTGTAAATGACATCGCCGAAGTCGAGGATCGGTAGGATGGTCAGTTTTACGAGGGTATGTTTGGCAGCATGAGTGAAGGATGCTTTGTTGCGAAATAGGAAGCCGATTCTAGTTTTAATTTTGGATTGGAGATGCTTAATGTGAGTCTGACAGGAGAGTTTACAGTCTAACCAGACACCTAGGTAATTGTAGTTGTCCACATATTCTAAGTCAGAACCATCCAGAGTAGTGATGCTGGACGGGCGGGCAGGTGCGGGCAGCGATCGGTTGAAGAGCATATATTTAGTTGTACTTGCATTTAAGAGCAGTTGGAGGCCACGGAAGGAGAGTTGTATGGCATTGAAGCTCGTTTGGAGGTTAGTTAACACAGTGTCCAAAGAAGGGCCAGAAGTATACAGAATGGTGTCGTCTGCGTAGAGGTGGATCAGATAATCGCCAGCAGCAAGAGCGACATCATTGATGTATACAGTGAAGAGAGTCGGCCCGAGAATTGAACCCTGTGGCACCCCCACAGAGACTGCCAGAGGTCCAGACAACAGGCCCTCCGATTTGACACACTAAACTCTATCAGATAAGTAGTTGGTGAACCAGGCGAGGCAGTCATTTGAGAAACCAAGGCTATTTAGTCTGCCAATAAGAATGTGGTGATTGTCAGAGTCGAAAGCCTTGGCCAGGTCGATGAATACGGTTGCACAGTAATGTCTCTTATCGATGGCGGTTATGATATCGTTTAGGACCTTGAGCGTGGCTGAGGTGCACCCATGACCAGCTCTGAAACCAGATTGCATAGCGGAGATGGTACGGTGGGATTCGAAATGGTCAGTATTCTGTTTGTTAACTTGGCTTTCGATGGTTCATTGAACAAGCATGTGAAACAGTGTTTAAACCCTTTACAATGAAGATATGTGAAGTTATTTGGATTTTTACGAATTATCTTTGAAAGACAGGGTCATGAAAAAGGGACATTTCTTTTTTTGCTGAGTTTATTAGTAGGAAAACAGTGCATGCTTTAAGGGTTATTAACATTCCGTGTGTAGGGTGAGAATTCTGACATTTGGTCAGTGTGTGTGTGAAAGGAAGCTTGTTGAACTTGTAGCATGGTTCATTGAGGTACATGAGCGTGTTCAAGAGATGCCTAACCAGGATCAATAGACAGCCATGATGGTGGGCTGGAGTGGACCAGAGGACCTGTTCTCATCACCCAGTCATCTCTACACATTTGGGTCGCTGACTTGGAGATTTGTGATTTGTGTGTGCACACACACATGAACACAGTTGTTGGCAACCACCAGCCAGTCATCTTCAAGACTAATTTCCTGGCATAATTTCAGACATATGTTTCAGACGGTGATGGGGTGGAGAGAAAGAGAGTGAGAGGGAGAGAGAGCGAGGGAGGGAGGGAGAGCAAATTGTCATTACAATGGAAAACAACAGCCATAATAATGCTAGGTTTAACAGTCAATTTCCTCTCCTATTGAGCCTAAGATTCTAATGGTAAATGGGAGAAGGTGCAGTTGGTCTCTTACTCTGTTCTGTTGTTACTTCCTTCCATGGCCTTTTATTTACCGTTTTTATCTTCAAACATAAAATTACCTTTACTTGAACAGAGAGTTTTCTACATTTACAATTTGTAAGAGGTCATCAGAGGCAGATTGGAGGAGAACAGTCAGCGCCATAGGAAATATTTAGAAGTAAAATGTTCATTTTGGTTAAAAGCAAAGAACATTAAACCATCTGGAATATGGCCTGAGGCAGTCACAGAAATAAGCAACAGCCTCAACGGAGTCCTCTCTCTGCTCTACACTGGCACACACACGCACACACACACACACACACACACACACACACACACACACACTCTCACTCTCACTCTCACTCTCACTCTCACTCTCACTCTCACTCTGTCTCTGCTGTAACCACTTACCAGTCTCTGAGTTGTTTAAACACTGTTTAATGTTTACTATACTGTTTGATAGTGTTGAACAGCCGCAAAACAGTACTCAGGTTGTCCAATAAAATAGAAACATCTAACATACATCCAGGGGTTTATAGTTCATACTGAGAGAGAAACCTTCCATGGTGCCATGGAGACATTTAAATGACCTGTAGTTTGGCCCCTCCCCTATTTCTCCTCCTGAGAACTTCCACAGTCCCATAGTGCACTGCAGCTGGCCATGCCGACAACAGCCAGGGTTGATTGAAAGCTGTAGTAAGTCATTGAGTAAGTCCCTCCGTGTTCTCTCTGTCACCTTCACTCCCCCTAGGCTGCCACATACCCGTAACAAACTCCTTACTCA